>NW_021620849.1:1957628-1989061 GCF_004785775.1 Grammomys surdaster
TCTCTCTCTCTCTCTCTCTCTCTCTCTCTCTCTCTCTCTCTCTCTCTGTGTGTGTGTGTGTGTGTGTGTGTGTGTGTGTGGTGGGTCGATTTTTGTTTGTTTTGTCAATTTGACATAAGCTAGTGTCATCTGGGAAGAGGGACCTCCAACTGAGAAAATACCTCCATCTAACTGATCTGTAGGCAACTTTGTGGGGTTTTTTCCTTGATGTGGGATGGCCCAGCTCACTGAGGAGTGGTGCCGATCTTGGGTAGGTGGTTTTGAGTTGTATAAGAAGCAAGCCATGAAGAGCAAGCCAGTAAGCAGCACTCCTCCATGGCTTCTGCTTCAGTTCCTGCCTCCAGGCCCCTGCCAGGACTTCCTTCGATAATGGATTGTCAGGTGGAAATGTAAGCAAAACAAACCTTTTCCTCTCCCTATGTTGCTTTTCACCACGGTGTTCCATCACAGCAACAGAAACCTTAACTAAGCAATTATTCCCACAGCAATCAATCGAACAGAGGGAGGTAGGGATCCTTGTACCCAGGCTGTTTGACAGTCAACAAATTGCCAGGACCCCTCCCACTGTCCTTCCCGTGGTTAGCTCTCCTGGTGGGCTCCTGGCTTTAAGTGCCTGTCTGTGGGAAGCCCCTCAACAACAAGGCTAGTTGTGGCACTTTCTGCTGGGCTGCTTAGCCCTGGAGATCAGTCTTTAACACAGGGCATGCTTCGTGCTCTATGCTTGGACCCCTCTGAATTGTAAACTGCTGTCTCGGTGCAGCCTGTTCCCTTCTGAAGCATAGCTCAGCCGAGAAGCAGACTCTGAAATCTAAGTATGTGTGATACGCTGGCCAGGCTCGAGGGCAGAAAGCATCCAGACATATGCCCTACCCTTATCAACAGGGCTCCCAAGTGCTACGAAGAAGACAGATAAAAGCCATGTAAGAGCCATGCAAGGCAACTTGAGAGTTAGGGCCAAGGAGAGACAACATGGAGGAAAGCCAGCAAGGCCTCTCTGAAGTGACATTCAAATTAAAATGTGGATCATGAAACGAATAAAGATGTCTACTCCAGGCTGAGAAGACGGTAAGGGTAAGTCCTTGACAGGATCAAGCTCCATGCAACTGGGGACAGAAAGGACAGGAAGGAGTGACGGAGCAGAGCCTGAGCTTTGGGAGGAAGGAAAGGCTGGGGACAGAAGCTGCAGAGCCTTCGGCCAAGTGAGATTTTACTCTAAGTGAAATGAAAACTACTGGTAGTCTTTAACCAAGGGTGTGGTCTTCTCTGCCTGGTGAAAAGCCTGTTCTGGCTTCTGGTGGAGACTGGCCTGACTTAGAGGAGAACAGAGTCAAGCATGGAGACTTGAAGAGAGTCCATTCTGCCTAGATGCTGGGCAGATATGTTGGGTAGGCAATGGTTTCCCTTGGGAGGCATCCTGATTCCTAAGCTGTAGATGAAGAAGCCGTGATGCAGGAAGCGTAATGACTTGTTTGGTTATACAGAACCCCAGACCTCTCGTCCTTTGTCCCTCTTTGTCTCCCCCCTCCTTCTGAGCTCTGCTCACCTCTATCAGGTTCAGGAGGATGAACTCATTCACCGAGAAGAGAGTCACTTGCAAGAAGGTCATAATGAGCAGTTGTATTGGGCTGACTTTGCCTAGAACTGCCCCAAAGGCCACACAGGAGGATGCCACGCAGAAGTCAGCCTGGATGATGCTGTAGGTAGACAGACCAGGAAAAAGCTGCAGCTATAGCCAGGAATGACACATCAAGCCTTTGGTCCTCTGTGGACCGTGGCTGATGGCTTAACCTTTCTGAGCCTCAGTTTCACTGTCTGTGCTAATGAGCGCATCATGGTTAGAGCCATGCGTGCATAGAACCCAGCACGGTGGCGGTGAAAACCATGCCTTCCCTTAACAGTCCTGTGCCTGGTGGACAGATTATGGTCAGGAAACCAAGTGGTCTAAGCCAGCATTGTTGAACAATCCCTGTACTCGGAGTACAACCCTCCCCTCTGTCTTCTGCTTTGCCCTTTCCCAGAGTTGCCTCTGCTTGCCAAAAGCCTTTCTCAGTCCCTCCAATGTGGCTTCTGCTCCGGACCCTGAGTGTTCATTCCAGACTTACCTGTCCCTACTACCATGCATTGCCTTCTGGGGTTTGGCTACTGAGTCCTTCCTGTCACTTTTACCCACAAGGAAGGGTCAGTGTCCACAGAAGACACACAGGGACCTTGTCACTGGAAGTAAAAATCTGTATTGGTACTGGGCCTAAGGAAGGCCCACAGAAAGGCCAAGAGAACAGGAAGCACACAGGCTCCCATTCATTCTGAACAGACCAGGTCCAGCCACCCCAGCAGAGGGGTCACGGAGAGGTGGACATCTGCTGCAGCCACACAAAACTTCCACCTGCAGGACACCCTGCTCTGTCCACCTCCTGCTTTGCCTGGGTTATTGTCCCGCCAGCAGCAAGGCTAGCCAGCCTGCATTCTCAAGCAGACTTCCAATGTGGGTCCTCAGATGGGAGCTGTCTGTAGGGTGTGTGTAAGGAAAGGTTTGCTTCTTCAAAGCTGCCGAGCATAGAGGGATCCTTCTCGTGTTCAGGGGTATGTGTAAAACACAGATGGCAGTGGAACAATTTAACTGAGGGCCAGTGTGTGGAATGAGGACAGGGCCTCTCTGGGGGATAATTATAGAATGTCCCTCTGCTGTTAGCCTTGTTCATCACTGTGTCCACAGGGTCTGGCTGGAAGGGTGATGGGCTACTAAGTGCTAGTCACGTGCCCTCTTGTGCCATCCCCTCGAGTACACAACAGTAGTACTCACATCACCTACATTTTACATCTATGATAGAAAGGCTCAGAGAGGACCGGGGACTTGCCCAGCTCTGTCCCAAAGAGCCATCTGATGGCAGTGCCCTTTAAGAGAGAGAAAGGATGAAAACAGAAAAGCCTGGGCTTCTTCCATTAGTACCTGGGAGGTGGACCTGGAAGCCCCATGTTAGGGGTCTCAGCAAAGCCTGAGAGCCCACAGAGGAAAACTGTTCCAGAGCAGCAGATGAGCAGAGCCTGGGCAGATGTCAGACATAGATACACACCTCTGGACCTACAAGGTTTGGTCAGGGGACATGTCCACCCCAGCCTTGGACTCCAGACATCTGCTCCAGGCCAGTAGCTGGAAGCTAATTCCACAAAGCCAATTTGCTCAAACTCTATTTATCAAGTAACCAGCTTGCTGAATAAGTAGTTCACCTCGCCGGGCGGTGGTGGCACACGCCTTTAATCCCAGCACTTGGGAGGCAGAGGCAGGCGGATTTCTGAGTTCGAGGCCAGCCTGGTCTACAGAGTGAGTTCCAGGACAGCCAGGGCTACACAGAGAAACCCTATCTCGAAAAACCAAAAAAAAAAAAAAGTAGTTCACCTCAAACTTGCCAACTCAGTCTCTAACAACTCTTTTGAAAAACAAATTTTAACGGTATATTTTTCCCTGTGCCATAGCCATTCAACCACAGAGGCTAGTTAGATATATAACGGGTGTGTTTTTACTTTGGTCCTATAGTATTGAGGGTATCTTGTGCACTTTGAACTTCAGGGGGATATGCACGTCACAGGTTGTGTTTGATTGTCTGGCCTGTTTCTTTTGTGTATCATTAACTGGTCTGAGTGACTGATCTTTTACACACGTTTTAACGTTCAAGCATCTGGCTGATAACACTTGGCTGGAGCTCTGCTTGTGACAGCAAATGTGGTGGGTTGAGTGAGAGATGATTCCCCCCAACACATACTCATTCGTTTGAAGACCTGGCCCTCAGTCAGTGATGGTGTTTGGGAAAGTTAGGAGGTGTGGCCTAATGGAGAAGATACTTCACTGATGGAGGAAGATGGGGCGGGCTTTCAGTGTATTTAGTCTTCACTCTACTTCTATGCTTGCAGTTGTGAACTCTGTCTCCTGATCCTGCTGCCAAGCCCATTTGCTGCTATGCCTCTCTGTCATGATGGGTTCCTGGAAATAAAATCCCAAATACACGCTTCCTCCTACAGGTTCCTTTAGGTCATGGTGTTTTATCACAGCAAGTCACTAATACAGCAGAACTTGGCCCTTTGCAAGTACTTTTGTATCGATTTGCTCCCACCTCTGTGGACTTGATGAGCAGACTGAGTAATTTTCAGTGCCGCTGACAGCTTCCTCAAACTAGGAGCTTCCCTCACCTTTAACCAAACTTCCCTCATGTATGCATGAGTGGAAGGCCATCTGAACTCACACAGGGAAGAGCCTGCCTTAGGCTAAAACTTGGCCCCAACCGGGAGATAGCCTCCACTCTTTGGTGCCATGCAGCACCAACAGCTGGGTTCCGGGGACCATAGTGTGATAGGACAGCTCTGCCTGTTGTTTTCTGACAGCTGGTTTGGGGAGATTTATTTCCCAACCTGTTATTGGTGCTGTGGTGGGTTGGGGAGGCTCAGAGGAAGCAGCTCCACGAAAGAGGAGAGGGAGGGACCTAGTGGGAAAGGGCTGGTGACAGTCATCAAACTGAGAAGTCATCACAGATGTTATTTAGAAGGCTGGAAGTGGGAGAAGAGGTTGGTGCCTCACCCTGGGACCTGAGGCCAGTCGAGAAGGCTTCAACTGGGAGCCTTCCAGGTCTTTTCAGTGCTCATTCTGCCCGAAAGAGGTGGAATGCAAGGAGACGAGGTCTCCTGAGTTCCCCATTTCTGTGTCCTCCCAGCAAGGAGCCCTGACTCTTGAGTTCCTGGGGTTGTATTGTCTCAGAGCTGTGAAGAAGGGCTTGGACCTTGCCTTCCTCTTCTGTAGAAAAGATTATCCTCCATCACGGAGACTGACTCTCCCTCAGTACCTCGATAACACTACAACCTCCATCCTGGAGAGTTGTTGATGAGAAAAACAGCACGTGTCCATCACCGGACCAAAGTGTCCTGAAGGACAAGCCACCTTGTTCTAAACCCTCCGAGCCCACCCCTGTCTCCATCAGTCCCCCCTCCCCACCCACTTCCTTTCCTTCCCCTTCCATCCCTCTTCCTCACCGCTACCATGCCTCTAGGCCCTGCCTTCTGAGCCTTGTCCAGTTTTTCTTGCCCACCCAACCATAGACCTGTCTCTATTACCACAGGCCCCGCCCCGTCCAGACCCCTCCCCTGCTCGAGCCACGCCCACCCCTCCAGGGCTCACCACCAGGTTGGCCCCGCCCCCAGCCAAACCCCAGCTCCTGAGCCGCGCCCAGTCCTCCAGCGCTGCCTCCTCCAGGACCCGGCCCCCACCGCCAGACCCCACCCTGAGCCCCGCCCAGTCCACCCCGCCCGCCCCTTGACTGCTCTGGGGGGGACTCACTTCTCAACGCTCAGGATAATTTGGCCATCTTCAAAGAAATGGAACCATCCCTGCATGAGCAGCGCCCACTGGATGCCAAAAGCTGCCAGCAGGAAGTTGAAGCCTACCGCGCTGAACCCGTAGCGCTGCAGGAAGGTCATGAGGAAGCCGAAGCCCACGAAGACCATGGCGTGTACATCCTGGAAGCCTGCCGGGAGAGTGCGGTTGAAGATCTGTCTCTGCTGCAGAGAAGGCCGGCTTTAAGTCTGACAGGCCAGCGCATCCTAAGGCGGCTCCTATATTCCCAGCCACTGTGACAGAACCTGGAGTCCTGACTCCCAGCTTAACCAGGCTACATCTGGGTGGCAGTAACAAAAGACCTCTTCATTGGCAAAACAGCCACTACATTCACCTTAAGGTTCTGTGGAGGGGGGCCTTGAAGTGGGTCTCCAGGTTAGACTACTGGGTTGTAGGGACAAGATGCCTGAGAGTACCCTTGGGAGATGACAGTTTTCTTGTTCCACCCTTCATCCAGATAGCACTGCTGCTCCACATGGAGGGGCAATGCAGTCTTGCCCTCTCCACAGTAACCTTTTCCTCAAGAAGAATCAGTGCTTATCTGGATATGCAGGACCTTGACAAGCCAAGGATGGTAGCACACCTAGCTCCTCATGGCCACCCCCGACCACCACCACCAAATCCTCTTCTTCCAGCTATGCAATGGGAAAAACTGGACGGACAGCTGTTACCAAACAGACTTGGGACTCCACACCTTGTCTACAGCCACCTCACAGAGGTCACAGAGGTTAAATACAGATGTGTATGCCCACAACAGGCAGTTCTATTGGGAAGCTGTCTTCATTCATTATTATGAAAGCAGTGATTCTATCTCCAGGTCTGAGCAGACTTCTCACTCACAGGGACCCTGGCAAGTCACCGCCCACTGTGAGCCTGGGGGCGGGGTCTAATAAAATTAAAGGGATGGGGTAGAAGACTTGAGATGGTCCAGGAGGAGCTAAACTGCTCTGCCAGCACTAACATTGCTTGCTCTTAGAGCCCAAGAAAAACAAGAGGATATCCTGGCACACACCTTTAATCCCATCAGTCAGGAGGCAGAGGCAGGTGGATCTCTGTAGGTTTGAGGCCAGCTTGGTCTACAGAGTGAATTTAGGACAGCCAGGGCTACACAGTGAGGCCCTGTCTTAAAACACACACACACGCACACGCACACGCACACGCACACACACACAAGGGCTGGAGAGATGGCTCAGAAGAGCACTGACTGTTCTTCCAAAGGTCCTAAGTTCAATTCCCAGCAACCACATGGTGGCTCACAACCATCTGTAATGGGATCTGATGCCCTCTTCTGGTGTGTGTCTGAAGATAGCTACAGTGTACTCATACATAAAAGAAATAAAATAAATCTAAAAAAAACAAAACAAAAACAAATGAACAAAAACAACAACAACAACAACAACAAAACCCAGAGAAGTGAAAACCTAAGAGAAAGATAAGACACAAAGGACCTGCGGACGGCATGAGACACAAAGAGCCAGACGGCAGGGCTCCCGCTGGCCTCATCTGGGCAATTTAAGCACCAAAATAATGGTTTCTCATAATAAGTTACAATCATTTAGACACAGGAATTCATGGGTCCACGTTGGCAGTAGATATGTAAGAGTGGACAGGGTTCAAAGGGGACCCTTGTGTGCAGTAGTGTGCTGTGCTTGACCACAGCGTGCTGTGGGCCCTGCTTACGATCTGTTAGGACCAGAAAAGACAGGGCTCTCACAGCACCGGCTCAATGAACGATGCTAAATGCGGAGGGAAATTCCAACAAGGGCAGGCTTTTTGCACTGTCTTAAAGATCCTGCCAATAAATGACTCATTGGTCTCGAGGGAGGAACAAACAATTGTAATTGCACAGAGGAAAAATTAGGTTACATATTGACTGGGGGAATAAAAATTAACATGTCCGACCTAGCAGAAGGGCAGTGTGCGCCTCCAGATGGGACAGCCTATAAAGGACGTGTCACCTAATATCCCCCATAGGGTGCTCTCCCTGAGACTGCAGGGCCAAATTTAATAAGGAAAGAACAATTGGACACAAAACGAGGAGCCTGTTGTTAAAGGGGTTGAAGCTGAGGCAGGGCACAATGGCACTTGCCTGTTAGCCCAGCACTTGAGAGGCTGGGGCAGGATTGCAGATCTGAGGCCAGCTTGTGCTGCCTAGTGAGAGCTTGTCTCAAAAGCAAAACAGAACAAGAATGGTTAAGCTGGACTCTAGAAAATTGTGCAAGAAAAGCTTTGTTTTTGTTTTTTTTTAATGTTCCAGATCAAAAGATATACCAATTACATAAACCTGTGTCTGCACTGGATTTGGAAGAGAGAGTACGGGGCAGAGCTAAAAAGGTTATTGGGTCAGCTGAGAGAACTGGGTGGATTAAGGTACCCCACCCATGTGGACGTGTGAAGTGAATACTGCTGTTATGGAAGTAAGTCCTCCCCTTCTCAGGAAAGATGCTGGAGCGTTCAAGGGATGTAACTGACCCTCCAAGTGATTCACGGGGTAAAGTGTGTGTGTGTGTGTGTGTGTGTGTGTGTGTGTATGTGTGTGTGTGTGTGTGGTGTGTGTGGTGTGTGTGTGTGTGTGTGTGTGTAGCTGGAGACAGAAAGAACAATGCCTGCACCCAAGTTAAAGTATACACAGCCTACCGTCTCACTGTGTTCTCTCTGTTTAGCAGCTTTTGTAAATTTGAAATTATTACCAAAGAAAAAGTTAAAAAAAAAAAAAAGAGAGAAAGAGCAGGCAGCTCTGGGGGCCCACAAAGAAACTGTGTCCATTTCCACCCTCCCTTCTGTGTGCCCGCAGCACTCACCTTCCCTCCCTTTCATTCTCAGTCCCCTTTCGGGGGGCACTGCTATGGTGGTGCTCCCTTTATCGAAGGCCATTGCAGAGGGGCAGCCCAACGCCCCCCTCGAGGAGAAGCCTGCTGGTCACCTACTTTTTGTTGTTGTTGTTGTTTTTAAGGTTTATTTATTTATTATATATGAATACACTGTAGCTGTCTTCAGACACACCAGAAGAGGGCATCAGATCTCATTACAGATGGTTGTGAGCCACCATGTGGTTGCTGGGATTTGAACTCAGGACCTCTGGAAGTGCAGTCAGTGCTCTTAACCACTGAGCCATCTCTCCAGCCCTGTTGTTGTTGTTGTTTTGACAAGGTCTCAGTGTGCAGCTCTGGCTGTCATGGAACCATCACAGAGATCCACCTGCTTCTGCCTCCCGGGTGCTGGGCTTAAAGGTTTATACCAGTAGACCCAGCAGTGACCACTCACCTACTTTAAGGCAGGGTGTCTCCTTGTGGTACCCTCATGTCCTTCCTAGTTCATTACAACTCAAAGTTGTATGTCTACTTGCTTGTCTAACCTACTAGACTATACAGCTCTATGAACACGGACCTGTGTTGGCCACCAGGGTATTCTTAGCATCTAGGAGAGTGCCGAGGTGGTCCCTCCGTGATATTTGCAAGAGTACAGCATAGCAGGGCTGTGGTGGCACATGCAATCCCAGCATGTGCATGAAACAGAGGTAGGCAGATCTCTGAGTTTGAGGCTAGCCTGGTCTACAGAGTGAGTTCCAGGACAGGAGGGCTACACATAAAATCCCTGTCTTGAAGTTCTCCTCCCCATTTCCTCCCCATCAAAGAAATCTTTGAGGGGCAGTGGTGGTACATGCCTTTAATCTCAGCACTTGGGAGGCAGAGGCAGGCAGATGTCTTGAGATTGGTGCTAGCCTGGTCTACAGAGTTCCAGAATAGCCAGGACTATACAGAGAAACCCTGTCTTAATACTCTCCCCTCCCCATCCCCAAAAGAGTGTATTGGCTGCTCTTCCAGGGGCCAACACCCTCTGGCCTCTGCAGACATCATGCATGCAAGTGATGCGTATGCATAAATGAGTCACCAACCCCTGCCCCACTCCCCACACATGCAAATTACATTGCGTGTGTATCCAAAAAAAAAAAAAAGAGTATATCCTCACTACTTTTGTTTTGCAGTTAGTTGGACACAGTCAAGGGGCATCAGTGTGATTTTACAGTGTAGCAGACCCTGTTTTTCTAACACCCACCCACAGGGCTGAAAGGCCCTGGAACCCTTGTGGTCTGGCAAGGGACTGGTGAACAATATTTTTTTTTTTTCTGCACCAACCTTTACCTTGACCTCTCTTACCTGTCCTAATCTCTCTCTCCCCAGTCCACCCTGCCCCAGGCTTCCCTGAGGCCCAAGCCATGGCCACAGGCATCTGGGCCAGCAGGAGCTGAACAGAAATAACAGGCCTCCCAGCTCATCAAAGGGCAGGCACACAAATGGATATAGGAAAGCTGACACTTCTCCCCCCCCCCCCCCGCAACCCCCCCACCCCCGTGTACCTCAGGATGGTGGTCTGCAGAGCAAACACATCCCAACTGGGGTTTCTAACTGTATGGCTATTCCATGTATTACCATGTGCCATGCCTAATCAAGTTGCCAGCTGTCGTGGAGAAAACGGAGTGAATGTATGTGAAGAGATCTGACGAGTGACAGACTAGAAGAGTTCTGTGAAGGAGAAGCAGCATGTTCAGATGACAGACAGTCTCCCAAGCAGGGCAGAGAGCTCAGTGGCATGAGGACAGGGCCAGTGACGAACCTGGAGCAGAGGGACTGAAGAGGCAAGCCGAGGACAGTTACGTACTGGGTGCCAGCTCTGACTGTGGTGAGCCTAAGACAACCGAGGAGGAGGCAGGGCCTGAAGCCTGACAGGACTTCTGCCAACTGCCCTGCAGCACACAGGCCAGAGTGTGGGAAAGAAGAGAGACTGAGTACAAGTGTGCCTTGGAGCGAGGCGAAGAAAGGGAACACTGGGGAAGGCCTCCAGGGGAAAATGTCCTGTCAGAACCGGGGCCTTTCAAGAAGGGGGTCCAGATCTCAATGCCACAGAGGAGCCAAGCAAACAAGGAGGAGGAGAAAGGCACCATGATGTACTACACACACTGAAGCTGCCTTTGGTCTTCCTGTGTCCCGGGCATGAGAAATCCTGGCTTTTCCTGTCCTTCTGCCCCATCTGTCCCCTCTCACCCTACTTACTCCCTTGGGTGACCTGACCTTCTCTTTTTCTCTCTAGAGATGTAGCTCTCCCTGGGCACATGCCCTTCCTCTTTCTCTTCTAAATTGGTCCTGAGTTAGCACTGAAACCATCCACCCGTCAAATCCTTTTTCCTAAAGTTCAGTGCCAACTGAAGAGGCTCAGGCAGTAATTATGTGGAAATTCGGTCTGTATGACTTCACCAAAGGCATGTCCTCTCTGCTCTACGGGCAGCTAGCCCAGGAGGTTCTGTGGGGCGCTTTTAATGAGGGAACCCATCAAAGACCTGGCACAGGCTGTTGCCCATAAATGAGAAGGTGTTTCTCTTTTTCTATGTCAAGAGTGACCAGGAGCAGGTGACTCGCTACAGGTTAGTGTTAGTTGGCCCTCTGCCCTTCTTCCCAGCTTGGGGCGACTCTTTCCCAAGGTCTAATGAGGCCGACCTGCACACTAACGGCCAATCATGTTAACTTCCACCAGAGGGCGCCACTACATAGCTGTTCCCATTCTCCCACTGCCAGTAACTTCTGCTCCTCTGTAACTCCTCAGATGAGAACCCCAGTACCACCCACCCCCATCCAATCGTTCTTTCTGTGTAGTGCCCCCTCCCCAGCCACAAGGTATTCAACCAAAGTTCATAGTAAAGTTTCCCATTTGGGTGATTCGATGAAGCCCACCTCTCCTGTAGCAGCACACTAAGGGTGGTGTCCTGTAGGGACTGGACCTCTCCTTCCATTTCCTAGAGGGCAGCCAAGCATCTGTTGTTTTGTGGGATGATGATGACGACAAAGACAATAACAATGAGGGTGGTGATTGTGTGTAAGTGCCGAGGTCCGACGACAACATTTGGAAGTTGGCTTTCTCCTTCCATCATGGGTTACAGGGATCAAACTCAAGTTCTTGGCCCTGTGCCCCAACTGAACCATTTCACCTACCCCTTGCTTGCTTGCTTGCTTGCTTGCTCAGACATCGGTTGGCAGCTGCCTACTTCTCCCTAGACCAGCACTGCACAGTGTCCTGATGGGGGCAGCAGTGCCCACAGCCCACCCCAGAAAGCAGGCAGGCTGTGCAGTAGAAGGGTTCGGCGTCATCCCTGCTAACTGTGCTAGGGACAGTGACCTGTGCCACAGCACTGAGCTCCCTAATCCATGTTTTCTTCCACTGTAAAATGAAGAGAATACATCTCCTGCCTGACAGCAGCACAGCGGCTAAGAACACAAAGGAGCGTAAAGCCTATGACAGTTCGAACCAGTCCCAGGGAAATGCTTCTCAGCCACTTCGCTAGCCACATGCTGGGCCTCTGTTTAAACATCACTGTGTTGACTCCCTTCTGGAGCCTCTTGACAGTATTTACTCGGAAGCCACACCCTAAAAACCTTAAATCCTCTTAGACACTCTATACAGCATAGTCCCACTCTACAGAGGGGCAGACTGAGACTGGATTAGGGCATCGACGGGTAGATCGGACCCAGATATTCATTGTAAGGTTCACTACCAGGCTATGCTCGCCACTTGTTCTGGTTAAACCTGTCTCGATGGGATGGAATTGAGTCTGAGGTACAAGCCCCTAGAGGACCAGGCAACCCTACAGGCTCTGGCCTCAGGAAACAGACCCTTAGTTTTTTGAAATCTGAGCATTCTCTGCCCCAGACCCTCTTCTAAAACATGTCTGTACCCTCTCTTAGTGTCCCCAGGTAGCTTCTAGGTTGAGGACTTGGTGGCCCTCCTTGGGCCAGCTTCTGCAGCCACACTTTCTGTCCATGGTCACTGAGACTGCTACACCAGCTGGAAGGAGGCTTTGCATCCAGCAGCTGACCTGGGAACCACAGTTCTCCAAGGCCATCAGGGTACGTTCTGAGCTAGCTCTGTGTCTGTTGTCTATGAGGGGCTCTGGCCAGGGATGCTGATTTCAGGCCCTCTCGAGTCCTTGTGCTGGCCTGCTCTGGAAACCAGAGATGCCCAGCAGGCTCCACGAATCCCTTGGGTAGGAATGAGGCCCCACAGTTCACCCTGCATAGGTGCTGATGGCTGCAAGCCAAGAACTAGATGTACCACAGAGGCCTGTCCTGTCCCACACCCTTGGGAATGACCCGATCATGCAGAAGCCAGGGCCTGGAGACCCACATACCTAGGAGACGCTTCGTGCTCCTTAACCCCTAACTACAGTCACCATGATCAAGGGAGCTCAAAGAGTGGTGCTGGGGAGAGGTGAAGGATGGGATGTGGGGTGAGGGAGTCACCCAGGAGGATGGGCTCAGACCTCAGGATGGCTCCTGGTTTCTTATTGGATGACCTGTGTGAGACAGGTCTGGTATATGGGTTTAGTTTTCTCATCTGTGAAATGGGCATGGGGAGCAGTAATGTCTCCCCTTAGGGATGGTAGTGATGATCAAGGAGAGATCTCATGCTTGGTTAGAGGCACTTTTGGCACCGCAGTACTTCCTGTCCTTGCCAAGGATCACCAAGGCCAAGGTTACCTCCCGCTTCCTGCTTCCATGCAAGTGCACCCCCATATCTCTCAGAGTTAGTGACAAGGGCACCTGGGGGGCATCCGTGGTGGTTAGGGCTCTCTTTTCCAGCAGCATGCTCATCCTTCTCTCTTAGAACCCTTCTCTTAGGCCATTCTGAGCCTCTTACCCACTTCCCAGGCTTCCTGTTCAGAGATCCCTTGGCTGCCCTGCTCCCTCCCCAGCAAACAGCACTTCCTGTTGTCGGAGACTGACCACCTGCTCAGAGCACCAGCATTAGCAGCACTGGCCTTGGGTGGTATGAGATGCAGAGCTCTGTTCCCAATAAATCTAGGAGTCCTTGAGGACCAGAGACCCAGGGTGTACAACTTGTTAGTGCTCATAAACCCTAATTCACTGGGTCAGTCGGGTTTATATCTTGGTCCTGACTCATTGCTGCCAGCATCCCTTGGTCATATTGATAAATGCCAATGAATTGACTCAAAAGAAGACAGGTGGCTGAGGGTGGAGAGACAGGATAGGAGTTGAGGAGACTGAAGACTACATCCTTTCTTAAGGGGCACGGGGTTTTATAGCTTTCCATTGTAGGTTCTTGACTATCTACCAGGACAAGATAAAAGAGCTACAAACACCCACAGAAGCCTTGCCCTTCCCTGCGGGGCTGGCTCTGGTGCCCATATGTGAGCAAAACAGCTGGAGATGTCGAGGATGATGCCTAACCTTGCCTGCTCCCCCATTTGTCTGCCAATTCCTCACCCAGAAGAGGAAAGTTTGGCAACATGAAGAGTGTATTTGCACTGTGGATGTCAAGACCTCTTCTGAAACATACAGCCCTGAATCAGGTCCCCTTTATTTCTAGAAATAGAGAACAGCCTCCTGCTGAGCATGCGAGCCACAGAGAGAACAAAGGTTGATATAGGTAGCTGTCGGAGAGAAACCTTCAGGGTTCTCTCAAAAACCAATAGCCCATGACCACATGAGCACCAACTGTTAGTGGAATTGTCATTGGCTGCTGGTGGACAGAGAGGAAACTCAGAAAGCACAAGGACATTGGCTGAGTCCTGGGCTGGGAGTCCAAGGTTAGGCTGCCCAGAGTGACCTTGGGCTACTTGTAAGCTCTCAGAGATGCCTAGAGTCTTAAGGTGCCTGTGCTTGGTGCTCTTGTGATTGATTGTTTTGTTATAACGTGAGGATTATTCCCAGTACCATATTTCGTACCCCTTCTGTAGGGTGGGTCCCGCCATAACCCCGTAAAGAAGGAAGCTAGGGTTCATTTTGGTTGACATCAGCCTGAGACCACCCGCCCTGAAGCAGCAGAGCCACAACAGAGAAGACATTTGTCATTTCAGGGCCATAGTCTTCTTCGTCATCTTCTTTTTTAAAAACGTGTTTGAGTGTTTTGCCTAAATGCATGACAGTGCACCACATGTGTGCCTGGCGCCCAGGGAGGACAGAAGAGGTCACCAGATTCCCTGGAACTTGAGTTATAGATGGTTGTGAGCAACCACGTAAGTGCTAGGAATCAAACCCTGGTCTTCTGCAAAAGTAGCCAATGCTCTTAACTGTTGAGCCATCTCTCCAGCTCCTGCAGGCATATTCTTAGTCATAACATCACGGATGCAGAAAATCCCAGGAGAAGGGAAGGTGTCCACTGGCTTTTTTTCTCCAAATCCTGGGTCCTCTGTGGCCCAACACCACCTCTGGTCCCACACAGAAGTCTCGGTATCAGAAGTGGAGGGCTATCATGCCATCCTGTGATCCCTGACATCTATCTATATTTGAGGTATGTGGGAGCAGGATCACCTGCTACTTGGGTGGTAAGGGTTAATTCTGGCTTTCGAGGACACCAAGTAGACCAGGGACACAGGAGGCATCCGATGATTGAGAGAGATGAAGGTTAAATAAAGAGAAAAAACTACTCAAACTAACCAAATAACAATAACAAAGACAACCACTTGTTTCAGGTGAGTGCCTCTACCAGACTTTTAAAGTGTGAGCACATCTGACCATTTCTCCAGTCACTGGCTGAGGCAGGTGAGTGCCCTGGTGCAGACTCTACCCTGGGACCAGCTGAGAACTGTGGGGCATCATCGTCCCCCTCCATCTCCAGCAAGTTAGAGCTAGAGGCGGACCTAATGCGGACGGAGCCCAGTCAGGCGGCCGCCCAACTAGCTAGGGACCATCCGGAGACTCTTCAGGCGAGCCTGCGAGCCATAGGACTTACTCGGATAGCGATAGTAAAACTCGTTCTCCACATCGCTGGAGATGTTCTTGCGCTTCTTCTCCAACCACCAGTGAGCATCGGCCTGGATGTCGTAGCGCACGAACACGCCGAAGAGAACCACCATGATCACCTGCAGGATCAGGCAGGTGATGGGCAGCCGCCACCGGAGATTTGTGTTCCAGGCCATGCTCTGCACTGCCGGTAGCTCTGTACCCTGGGCTCCGAGGCCAGGGCGCCGCTTATAGGACCCGGACACTGGGCGGGGCGGACGCGGAACAGCTCTGACCCTGGTGCCGCCCACGCGCCCAGGGCGCTACCCAACCGGCAAGAGTCCCGCGGGGCCGCCCCGAGCCCAGCGCCCTGGAAGGGAAGCTCCAGATGATGAGAGCAGGGCAGAAGGAAGAGGGTAGAACGCGCAACTTCTGCGCGTCCCGTCGATACCTGGCCTTTTCCACCCAGTTTTGGCGAATTGGGGGAGAGGATGCTCATCGATCATCCAAGTTAGAACGAAGAATTCCCAGACTGGAATCACTACCCCCATCGCCACCACTCCCATCCTTAAGACACTCACCCTCTGTAATCTAGGCTGGTTTCGAACACTTGGCAATCCTCCCACCTCGGTCTCCCAAAAGGTGAGATTACCAACTTGAACTACTATCACTTAACATCCTTTCCTTTTTCGGTTCACGAACTTTAAAGGAGAGATGCATGAATGGAAAGTAAAGGAAATATGAGAGACTGCCCCCAAACCAGAGAAGCTTGGGGGCCGGTACAGAAAAGCAGGAGTAAGAAAATGAAAACCACCAGTTCTCTGCCATCTATACGTATTTAGTGAGCCTGTCAGAGACGGCACAGGTTCAGGAAAGACTGTTTCATTCAGTGACATTATCCTCATATAGCTTGTGTTACTCAACATGAATAGACATCTCCCAACTCTTTACGTCTTTATTGTATGTATGTATGTATGTATGTATGTATGTGTGTGTGTATTTAGCAAGCCAGTGGTCCCCAAGCTGGCATAGTGGAGTCTCCAGAGTTACCAACACACTGACCAGTGCTCAGCCATATGTGTTATCTATTGGCAAGCAGGGTTGTAAATCTAGTGCCAATGAAAGTACATGGGGAGGAATTCACGGACACATGGAAAGACCTATGTATCTCTACGCTTGTGCCACTCACTGATCCAGCCACACTGTCCAATTAGGAACTGGCTAGATCAGGAATCATCTATCTTGCTTTTAAAAAGGATGATGGGCCTGGCAAGATGATTCAGCCATCAAGTCCGGAGGCTTGAGTTAGATCCCACAAACCCACGTGATGGGAAGAGAGAACCAACTCTCACAGGTTGTTCCCTAGAGGCATGTGTGCACATGAGTGCAGGTACCCTTGGAGGCCAAAGGCATTTGGTCCTGGAACAGGAGTTACATGCAGCTGTGAGACACCAGATGTGTGTGCCGGGAACATAATCTGGGTCCTCTGTAAAAGCAGTGTATGGTTATTTAAGATTTATTTATTTTATACATGTGAGTATAATGTTGCTGTCTTCAGACTCACCAGAAGAGGACATTGAATCCCATTACAGATAGTTGTGGTTGCTGGGAATTGAACTCAGGACCTCTGAAAGAACAGTCAGTGCTCTTAACCACTGAGCTATCTCTCCAACCCACAGTATATGTTTCTAACCACTTAAGGTCCTAATCCTTAGCAGAGAATTGTCATGTTTGGAAACCACCAGACACCAAAGAAGCCTTTCCAGCAAGAGGGAACATTTAGTAAGAGCCTGCCATGGGACCTTCTCCTATGTACCTTTAAATTTGCAGTGATTCACAAGGTAGATATTGTAACCACATGTTGGAAGTGAAACTGAGTTCTCTTGTAGGCTAAGGACTTCACCAGAGAGAGATTCATACCCCGGCCATCAGCTTTTAAAAGCTGAGACCCTATCGTGCTGTCGGTTCTCCATGGTCAGAGGTAGGAAGAGGCTTGATGTCAGGCAAGCACAGTCTTACTGGGGATGACATCTAGGCCCATAACAAGAGAGAGAAGTGGGGTGCACAGACAGTTGCAGCATGCAGCTGGATTCCCAGGCCTCTTGGTTCCATGTAGGAACAGACACTGACTAAGAAGAGCCAGCAGGTGGCACTGTTCTGAGAACGGGCCTGGCAAAGATATATGCGAGGCCTGCTCAGGAGGACGACCACCTTAAGGTTAGACAAGGAAGAAGAGATGGCACACTCATGCCAAGCGCTGCCCTTGTTCACTGGTTGACCCATACCTCTAACAGAGTCCCCTGGTATCCCTATAGGGCTGGAACCTGGACTCTACTTTAGGGACTGCTTACTGGACCCAGAATGGTGTGGCACAGGTCCAGGATGCTAACTGAAGAGCCCCAGAGAACCTCTGTGGGCCAGCCAGGCTCCTGGAGCCCTTTGACATTGACCTTGATGGAGGGCCTGGATCTGACAGGCTAGGCAAGATTCTACTCAGAGCACCAGGAACTCAAGGCTGAAGGAATATACTGAAATCAGATGACTTCCCCCCACTCCCGACTTGGTCACATTTCTGGGCCATTCAACTCATAGGTCACCATGAATTAATAATAATAATAAAACAGTGTCACCTTGCAGATGGTGAGCATGGTTCTGCTGCATTAACTTTCTGGATACAGAATGCATTCATTTATTTAGGATGTCAATATATAACAGTGCTCAAGCGTTTGTGGTGATTTTTTCAGTCCTGAACATAATAGGCAAGCACTCCATCGCTGAGTTACCCTCCCTGCCTCCGTTTCTTATTCCCAGAACTATGAGTCTGGACACAGTGGCACACACCTTTAATCTCAGGGCTCAAGAGACAGAGGAATCAGATCTCTGTGGTATGGAGGCCAGCGAATTCCAGGCCGACCCGTGCTTCACAGGAAAACTGTATTTAAAACACAAACTTCGCCGGGCGGTGGTGGCGCACGCCTTTAATCCCAGCACTTGGGAGGCAGAGGCAGGCGGATTTCTGAGTTCAAGGCCAGCCTGGACTACAGAGTGAGTTCCAGGACAGCCAGGGCTACACAGAGAAACCCTGTCTCAAAAAACTAAAAACAAAACAAAACAAAACTCACAAACTTCTTCCCTTTCTTCTTTGGCAGTACTGGGGATTGAATCTAGGGCTTCATGCACACAAGGCGCGTGCTCTACCACTGAGCTACAACCCTCACTTCTTACGCACCTGAGTGCCCCAAGCAAGGTATTACTGCCTCCCTGCACCCCACACAAATCCTACTCATCTGTAAAATGGGAACAGTAATGACCTGGTTTTGAAGACCCAAGGCCCATCAGTGTGGAGTGGTAGAAAGATGGTTGAACTTGCATTTGGATCTAGTGTCTGCTTGCCCTAGCTGAGTGACCTGGAGAGAATTCTTACTCCCTCTGGGCTTGAGGACTCAATTGTAAAAAGAACATTAGGAATGGCATCTCCAAAGACATTTGTTGGAACAAAGGGCCCTGGCTCGAGTGAATCCTCTCAGTTCGCAGTGCCCGTCTCTGTTTTCACTATTCACACAAAGTCTTCTCTTTGGTTGGCCATTACTCCATACTTGTCTGCAGACTTGCCCCGACCTAAGTCACCCTCAACCATGGGATGACATCACTTGACTCCATGGGCTACACCCTACATAGTGTTGACAGCCTCCTGCTTCGGATTCCTTCATCTCTCCTCCAGCATCTCTCTATTACCACCTGAATGCTCACCAAAACTCATGTTGACATTTAGTCCCTCCTGTGAAACATTGATGCCTGTGACCTCAGAGGAGTGACTTGGTCAGGACACCAAATTAGTGGATTAAGGAGTGGAAGGTCCGGGAAAGGAGGCTCAGATGGTGAAGTGTTTTCTGTGCAAGCATGAAAACCTGAGTTTTGCTGGGCGGTGGTGGTGCACGCCTTTAATCCCAGCACTTGGGAGGCAGAGGCAGGCGGATTTCTGAGTTGGAGCCCAGCCTGGTCTACAGAGTGAGTTCCAGGACAGCCAGGACTACACAGAGAAATTCTGTCTCCAAAAAACAAAACAAAACAAAACAAAAAACCTGAGTTCTGATCCCCAGCGCACACGTAAAAAGCCAGGTGGGATGGTGTGCACCTACAATCTCAGTGTGGGGTGTGTGTGTGTGTGTGTGTGTGTGTGTGTGTGTGTGAAGACAAGAGCCTGTCTGGGGCTTGCTAGCCAGGCTGGTCTTGCCAAAATCAGTGAGCTTCAGATTCAGCGAGCAACTGTCTCAAAAAATAAGATGGAGAATAATTGAAGGTCAGTTAGTATCTACCTCTTGCCTACACAGGCACATTCACATGTATGAACACATACATGAGCATGCATACATGCATATATCACAAGAGAGAAGGAGGAAGGAGGGAGGGAGAGAAGGAGAGAGAACCTAACTCTAGGTAGTTGTTTATAAATTATTTCTCTGAGTAAATGAGCGTATGATCTCAGGGTGTTTGCCTGAGCACCCACTGCATACACAGATCAGTTCTAGGCCTAAGCATTTATAACAAAGATGACACCTCCTACCACCACTCCAAAGAGGAAGCATAGGTTTGTCCTTCAGTTCCAGAGAGCTTTGGTGAGCCCTTAGGTGCTCAGGGAGAGCTTCAGGGCCAGGCGAACTTAATGTGGTATTTTCAAGCTAGGCAACTGACTTGCCTCATCTGCTCACCCTTGGCAGAGGATCCCCGACCTCTTTTTCCAGCTTAGAACTCCTCTCCAGCCTAGGACTTCCACTGACCACCTGGGCTTGTCCTTAGATACCAGGATTCAAGAATCTATTGCTCAGGTCTGTCAAGGAGGTAGGGCTTTCCTTGAGGAAGTTCCTCTGAAGGTGGGCATTCCTTGTTGAGCTGTGGGAATAGGATGGTTCTTTCCACAGCCAGGGAGGGGCAGGGTGGAGATCCACACGGGCAGACCACAGGAAAGCTGTAGTTAGGGAGCAAAGGCTGTTCCATTGTCTTCTTCTGAAGGTGTGGCTGTGCTGGGGGAGTGGTACAGGCAGGACTGTGGCCTTGCCCTCTTGGCGGGTCATTATTGCCACTCTGATTTCCTTTATTTGCTTGCTTTTGTTTTTGGTCTGGGATCTCATAGAGTCTGAGGTTGTACGAGAGCACTAGGCCAGAGGTCCCACATTCTCAGACTGTTCAACAGTCCCATCAGTCTGCCTTGCACAGCTCCAAGGAAGCCGTGCATCGTGGCACTTAGGCATTCTGACTCAGAGACTCAAAGTGGCCAGGGCGGGGGTAGGGTGGGGTGGGGATCCAAAAGAATAGATCCTGGGAAGAAGTGCAAAATGCACTGGTCAAAATATGAAGTATTGGTACAGTTTGAGGGTGGTTTTTGTTTTTTTGGTGGGGGGGGAACTTTTGGTGTGTATGTATATGTATGTGTGTGGGTATGTGTGTACACAGTGGACAGCAGATTGGATAACAGTTATATCTATCCTATTCCTTCCCCCTAATAGAAATAAAGCAAATCTTTACCAAAAACAAAACAAAAAACAAACAAAAACAAAAAAACAAAAAACATGGACTCCCTCGTGTCTTTGGGGCCTCAGTGGAGAACCGTAGAGGGGGCCTTCAACCAATGAGCTGCTGCCTAATCGCCAAGGACTTCTCTGCATTCCAGCCCCGGTGGCTAGCCAACTCAAGCTAGCCCAGCCAGCCATGACCCAGCAAAGTGAGTTGCCTCAGCCAAGAGTCTCTCCACCCCACGGGGCACAGCCGGAGCTTTTCCCCATGCCCCTTTCGGGCCAGTCCAGCTCATATGCACCCCCCACCCCCGTCTCAGTCTTTCTGTGGTCTCCCAAGGACACCTGGGTGCCCAAGGGCTGAGACCAGCCAGTCTCCCGCCAGCCGCCTTGGCCCGGAGACCCTCAACCCAAGAGCTCTGCTCCCGTGGGACCTCAGACTGGGATCTCTCCCCACCCAGAGTGGAGCTCAGCGGCTTCCCACAGCCCGACGTCTACCCGGCGCCGCATGAAGTAAACTCAGTCAAATTCCTGAGCTTCTGCTCCCTGAGCCTAGGTTCCATCCGCCTGGGGGACAGACACGCGGGACCCACAACTCAGCCCAACAAGACCCACAACCACACGAGAGCGACAGCCCCGCAACTGGTGGAGGATGTGGACAAAACCATCTTCAAGAGTATCCCCGCTGGCGCCCACGAAAAACCACTCAAGAACTCAAGGAGAACTCAGCCTTGGACAATTTAAGACTCAAAGTAGAAGACCGACCCATCAGAGAAGGCGGGAAAAGGATATCATCAGAACCAGGTGGAGGATGCCACAAGTGAAGATGCCATAGAATAAAGCCCAGGAAGCCAGCACTGTCTGTCTGCCATTGCAGCATGGCGGCAGCAAAATTTTTCTCTCAGAAGGGAAAAAACATGGGGGGGAAAGCCTTCCTTTTGAGATTAGGAATTAAATAAACAAAGATCTAGCAAATATAAAATAGCAATCGAAGTCCCAGAAGAGAACAAAAATGCTAAAATGAACAACTAGAGAAGCCAAGGACACTGTTAGGTGATGGTGTGTGAGGCTCTTTAAGCTTCTATGCATTACAAATCCACACTAGCCAAAGGGCCATCTGCTGACCTTTTGGTAAACAGGTTTGGACAAACTGTAGTATCTGCATATCGTGGAGTATTACTCTTTAATAGTGAAGGGAATTCTAACATGCAACAGCCTGGATGAACCTTGAAGACATTATGCTCAGTGCAGGAAGCTGTTACCAAAGGTCAGGCATAGTATGGTGCTACCCTATGAGGGAAGTGGAGTCATTGGATGCTTAGAGCCAGAAAGCAGAAAGGTACTTGCCTGGAGCTGGGGAAGAAGGAGGTAGGGAGTGGTTGTTTTGTTAAGGCAAAGCCTTGGTTTTGCAAGATCAAAGAGCTCTGGAGATGGACGGTGGTGGAGAAAAGCAGTAGTGGACATTAATCCAGTCCTGCCTGGCTGCCTGTCAGCCTGAGTGGGTAGAGTGGGGCTGGGTAGCAGCTTGGGGAAAGAGAACTTGCCTGGTGTGCTCAAGGAGGCCTTGGGTTCCACCCCCTGCCTTGAAAGAGAAAAGCAGATTTTATACACTTTAAATAAAGTTTAAGAAAAATTGTCCCGGCCGGGCAGTGGTGGCGCACACCTTTAATCCCAGCACTTGGGAGGCAGAGGCAGGCGGATTTCTGAGTTCGAGGCCAGCCTGGTCTACAGAGTGAGTTCCAGTACAGCCAGGACTACACAGAGAAACCCCATCTTGAAAAACCAAAAACAAAAAAGAGAGAGAGAAAAAGAAAAGAAAAATTGTCCCAGTTAAAAATAAAACCTAAAGTTGGGCATGAGTGTGGTGGTGTAAACCTTTAATCCCAGCCCTTGGAAGGCAGAGGAAGGTGTATCTCTGAGTTTGAGGCCAGTTTGGTCTACATAGGGAGTTCCTGGACAGCCAAGGCTACAGAGAGAGTTCATGTCTCAAGAAATAAATAAATAGATAAATAAATTAATTAGTTAAAAATAGATAATCTCAAAAGGAAAAATATCAAAGGGAACATACCCACGGTGCTAAGATCAGTAGGGGCAGAGGAGGGTAAGGATCAAAGGCATAGGTAGCCAGGGAACAGAGTGGGAGTCAGACTGTCTCAGTGTGTTCCTTTAATATTCTTTTGGTGGCTGAATTATCTAGTCAAACATTAAAATTATAATTACAAAATTTAAAAATAGTTCTTTGAGAACTATTGAGAAAAAAGAAAAAGCCCCATGAGATGCTCCCTGAGCCGCTGGGCCCTTAGCACTTCATGAACTTATGCTGTGGGGGTAGGTATGTCTGGGGAACACCATGGTTTTTGAATATCCAGACTCTTCCTCTCCGGGCCCCTCAGAGTACCTCATCTCTCCTTTGGAGAGTCTCCCACTATGTACAGTCTCCATAGTAGACCAATAGAACTTTAAGGAGGTCCTAGCGGTACCCCGTTTCTGTCCGTGCTTATCCAGTCAAAACAAAGCATTTCACTCAACTAATCAGTTTGTTCCTCTTAGCCTCCTCTCTTTAAAAGTACTGCCAAAAAGCAGGCTCTGGGTCGTATGTATTGCCTGAGCAGTAGTACCCACAGCCAGAAACTGTACTGGACAGGACAGTTCGTAAGTTTCTTCTTTATGGGGTACCTGCTGCTAGCCTTCTGGAGCTCCTTGTTTCTAGGCTAGCTTCTACCCTGGCTTCCAGCCTCTGTTAATTCTATGAACCCCAAAAGTCTCCCAACATAGTGTCTTCACTTAAAGCTGACCATAGCTTTTTTTTTTCTAGTTGTCCACAAGAATCCTGTCAGCTAAAAGCCGGGTTTTCATGGGACTTAAGAGATATCATAAAGATGGCCTCAATAATTCTCAATCCCACATTCTAGCAATGACAGAACTTTGCCACTTTTTCCAAAGACAAGTGCAGTTCAGGTCCACTGACCTCTCTCCCTTCAGTGTTAGGGTTTGAACGTAGGCCCTATCAGAAACCTAATCACCCAGAGAGAGACAATCCCCCTGTAGAGGCCCACATAGGGGTCTGGTTGACAATTGCAGATGCAGCTTCAGACAATAACCTACTTCAACTGTCAGTGAATGAGTCACGGTGTACACCCAGCCCAGGTAAGCCTTCAGGTGATGACAGCCAGATGCTCTCTGAAATTGCATGGGGATCTCTGGCAAGCACTGGGTTCCTTTTCAAGGTTCTGACCCCTGAAATCATGAGCAAAAGCGTGATTTCCCGAAGCGCCCATGTTTGGGAGGCATTTTTGTTGTTTTGAGGCAAGGTTTCATGTTGCCCAGGTGATCCTCAAACTCTCTGTGTAGCCAAGGACCAGGCTGAACTCCTGATCCTCCTGCTCCCATTACCTTTTTTTTTTTTTAATTTTTAAATTAAAAAAAATTAAAAAAATAAAAAAAAGAAGAAAAGGCCAGGCAGTGGTGGCGGCGCACGCCTTTAATCCCAGCACTTGGGAGGCAGAGGCAGGCAGATCTCTGAGTTCGAGGCCAGCCTGGTCTACAGAGTGAGTTCCAGGACAGCCAAGGCTACACAGAGAAACCTTGTCTCGAAAAACCAAAAAAAAAAAAATTTTTTTTTTAAATTTTGCCGGACAGTGGTGGCTCATACTTTTAATCCCAGCCCTTGGGAGGCAGAGACAGGTGGATTTCTGAGTTTGAGGCCAGCCTGGTCTACAGAGTGAGTTCCAGGACAGCCAGGGCTGTACAGAGAAACCCTGTCTTGAAAAACCAGACCAGGCATGGTGGAGCACACCTTTAATCTGAGCACTCAGGAGGAAGAGACAAGCAGATCTGTGTGAGTTTCAGATCAGCATGGGCTGCAGTGTGAGTCCCTGCCTCTAAGAGGGGGGAAAAGACGTCTTAGTTCAGAAGGGGCAAGGCTGTATTTAGTTGAGTGTCAGACCATAGAGCCACGGTTTTCTGGTAATTCTGCTCGATTGAGGCAAAAGTCCTAAAAGCAGGACTGAATGATTGGGAAACAGGCAAGGAAGTTCAAGGCCAATTTAGCAGCTTGGCCTTGCTAGGATAAAGCTCTTTGGAGCAGCTAAGTGATCATTTTAAAGGCTCAGAGTGTCCATATTGCTTCACCCTGTACATTAGCCCTGTGAATGGTGAAATATGGAGTTTGAGGCGAAACTTGGCATTGAGCTTTCACAGAAAAGGCCAGTGACAGAGAGTTAGGGAAAGGACACTCCTGAGAGCTTCATGTTCTCAAATGACCCTGTGAGGACCTGGGTTGGATTCTTCAGATAATTAATAGTAAGATAAAGAAAATATCACAATGCCTTGGTGAATTTCATCATAAGCCAGGCATTTAATGTAACGTTCCTAATCTGGCAACCCTGACACCGTCATCTTGTATGATATACAGAGAAACTCTCTGGGGATTTAGTTATTTGTCCCAAGCTACACCCAGGGTATGGGTGGGACAGTGAAAGGGAGGAGAGGTGGGTAGACAGACATCGGGTCCCATTTGGCCTGGAGCCCTGAGACAGGCAGAAACTTAGAGACATGAATGAGCTGCGGCACAGAGAGGTGGGGTGGAGACAGGACTGGTCAAATGTGGTGGGTTCCCAGAGGACAGTGAGTCACAGGCTCATCAGCCATTGGGTTAAGTGGAGCCCCCGCCCCACTCCGGGTAGAATGGGCTATTGAGCTAACCTCTCAAGTTAGTCATGAAGCCACTGCCACCAGAGAGAAAAACAGACATGCTTTAAGCCCCTCAGTTTGTCAGCACCAGGGCAAGACAAGCACCCCTGTCCCTGACTTCTGAGAAAGCTTTTCCAGTCATTTTCTCAAAGTCTAGGATGAACATGGGCTTTAACTAGGGCACCCCTGACCTGTAACATCTAAACCGAACAGAGAAAAGCCATTATTAATAATTACACAAGGATAGCAGGTGCAAACAGGACTGCCCCAGGCAAACAGGACACAGAGTCACCCTAGCATGACAACTGACTGCCACCCACCTCTAGGAAAGCCAATTTGGAGCTTTATGGCCAGAGGGATCTGAGATCAAGGTATCACCGTCTACACTATATCAGGAGCCAGATGATGGAGGAACCCTAAAGGTCTCGTCTTCCCAGGGTCTTCAGTGTGCCTAGAACTGGCTGCTCCATGGCTGGCCTGTGCCCCACCTGTAACTGTATATACATAAATAAAAGTGTCCCCATTTGTCCTGTTCCTGCCTATTGGAGGGCAAATGCTCTGCCGAAGCCCCATACAACTCTAGTTCCAGGTTCTTCTCACTAGTAACACCCACTGAGCCAAAGCCGCTGTTGCCATGGGGTGTGACTATCAGGCCCTTTTATGACACAAAAAGCAACAGAGTAGAGGTATGGGAAGAACCTGTCACTCCTGGCCTGGGAAGCAAGTCACTGTGAAAACATCTGGAATGGCCTGTGCCAGTTCTGCTGCTTCCTTCTTCCCCACAACCTTGCTCTGAGTCCAAGAACCATGTAGCTGGCAGGAGGTGGTGGGAAGCTGGAACATGATCTTGCACTGTAGAAGATTTCTGAAGAAGTAGAGTCCTTTGGGAAGTAGAGGAGTTAGTAGTACGTAGTCTCAATGGATTGTTCCTTGGGTTTCCATGTCTTTCACACCCACATGCTTCTTGCCATAAGGTTTTGGGGTCTACCCATGTGATTTGCTTGGGCCAATAGCACATTAGCAAATCTGAAAGCCCTGACTCCAACCCCCTTACCCATGCATTCCTTTCTGGAAACACTACAGGCAAGAGAAACAACCCAGGCCAGTCTGCTGGAAGCTCCCATCATAGACAATTCCTTTGTCCCTAGGGTAAGGGACCGTAACACCCAGCCCTGTCACACCATAAACTGACAGCCAATGAAGATGACTCTAGAAGAACCAGCAAGTAGAACCCAGCACAAGGCCCACACCACAGTGAGCCCATGACATACTTATTTGAAGTTTTTAAATTTTAAGAATTTTATTATAAGAGGTAAGAGGAATGTTGGTTTAATAACTCCGTTAGGGTGGAGATAAGTGTGGGACCTTAGAGAAAATCCCATTCAGGATTTTCACTGAGAATGATGAGCTTGAAACCAGGCTCTTCCCTGGGGCCTCCGGATTGTAGCATAGCCCCACTCAGTGATGCTAGCTCAGTGAGGCTTATTGGGAACTGTGAGAGTAGAAGAGATTTGTGTTGTGTCACAAAGTTATAGTGGTTCATCAAAGGAGCCATGGGAAATATATTCTAGGAAGTGGGAAAGTTCACAATGGGACCCAGTACACAGCCCTCCAGGGGACTCAGAGGCACTGTTCTCCACCCTCTTAGCACAGCAGACTCCTCTGAACCCGGGAACACCAAAGTCCACACCCACCAGGTCCACACCCCGAAGTTCTCATTTAATTGCTCTGCAGCGGGGCTCGAGGACAGCATTTGTAACATTGACTATTGTAATGTGTAGCATCGTGGGAAACATGGGACTCCTCCCTCATCCCATCCACCTTTGACTTCTCTTTCCCTCCTGGTAGTCGACGGGCGATAGGGTTCTTCCTGAGATGCCAGGCCATGGGTTTGTTAGCATGTCTTTCTTTAAAAAGTAAAAAAAAAAAAAAAAAAAGTGCCAGGCAGTGGTGGTACACGCCTTTAATCCCAGCACTTGGGAGGCAGAGGCAGGTGGATTTCTGAGTTCAAGGCCAGCCTGGTCTACAGAGTGAGTTACAGGACAGCCAGCGATATACAGAGAAACCCTGTCTCAAAAAACAAACAAACAAAAAAAAGACCAAAAAAAAAAAAAAAGGAAAAACCTAAATAAATAAATAAAAATTTAAAAAAGCATCGTTTGCACGTGTATGCCACATGGGTATCTGAGGAATGTCAGACCCTTGGAGCTGGAGATACAGGTGGTTTAGAGCTGCCTGATGTGACACTGGAAACTGAGCTTTGGTTCTCCAGAAGAGCAGCAAGTGCTCTTAACTGCTGAGGGCTCTTAACTCCAGCCCTTTCTTTTTCTGAGTGTTGGTACTGGCGATTGAACCAGGGCCTCTCAGCAAATGCTCTACTTTTGAGCTATATACCCAGTCGTTTTTTTTCTTTTTCATATTTTTGAAACAGGGTCTTGCTTGTAGCTAGCTTATCTTGTAGCCTTAAATTTTCAATCCTTCTGCCTGAAATTCTCAAGTGAGTAGGATGACTGACCTGTGCGACCAGGCCTGATTTGTATTTCTAATCAAAACAAGCAGTTGTATTTAATTTATAAGTAAATGTGCTGGCCGGTTTTGTATTAACTTGACACATGCTGGAGTTGGGAAAGAAGGAGGCTTCAACTGAGAGAATGCCTCAGTAAACTTGGGCTGTAGGCAAGCCTGTTGGGCATTTTCTTAGTTAGTGACTAATGGAGAAGGGCCCAGTCCATTGTGGGTGAGATCACCCCTGGGTGGGTGGTCCTGGGTTATATAAGAAGCAAGCTGAGCAAGCTATGATGAACAAGGCCCTCCATGGCCTCTGCATCAGCTCCCCCTCCAGGCTCCACCAAGCTCCAGCCCTCCTGTTTGAATTCTGTCCAGACTCCCTTCAGTAATGGACTATGACACACACACACACACACACACACACACACATATATACATATATATATATATATATATATATATATATATATGTTTTATTAAGTGTATAAAATTTGGGTTGGAGAGATGGCTCAGCCATTAAGAGCACTGGCTGCTCTTCCTCAGGACTTGGGTTTGACTCCCAGCACCCACATGGATGATGGCTCCAAACTGTCTAACTCCAGACCCAGGAGACCTGATGCCCTCTTCTGGCCTCCTTAGGTACCAGGCACCTACATGGTTCTCAGATATACATGCAAACAAAACATCCATACACATAAGATAAATAAAATAAAAAATTCTAATTAGAGAAAAATAATATAAGATATATAGTTATATATATGTAGACTATATAATTGTACATAATTATATATAAACAGTACATAACATATACATATTTATAATTTCTACTTAGTAAGGAATATATATATGGCACTCTTTTTGTTTGTTTGTTTGTTTGTTTGTTTTGTTTTTTTGAGACAAGGTTTCTCTGTGTAGCCCTGGCTGTTCTGGAACTGCTCTGTAGACCAATCTGGCCTTGAACTCGGGAAATCCTCCTGCCTGCCTGCATACCTCTGTCTCCTGAGTGCTAGGATTAAAGGCGTGTGCCAATATCTTCCAGCATCATTCACTTCTAAAAGGATCTTAGAAAGCACTGTTCTTACCACAGCCTTTCCAGTTGGGGAAACTGACGCCCAAAGAGAGGAAATGACACATCCGGCCTATGGAGGTCGGCTCAGAGAGGAAAGGCTTAGTCTTCTGGACTCACACTCACTGGGCCTCTCGCCTGGCTACTCTCTGGCTTGGCTTGTGTGGAGGCTCTAAGCTAAAATCCTGCTCTTTAAACGCCCCCAGCCTTCTGGCTTTCAGGCAGGTGTCAGGCAGTCTGTGCAGTGGGCAAGGAATCCTTGCTGGAGGTGACCTTGAGTGGGAGCTCAAGTGGCAGGAAAGATTTTGATGGATCACGATAAGGTAAGATCTGCGGGCCCCAGAGGCAGCCACCTGAGACTATCGCATCTGTAAGGCAGCCTGCGGGCTCTCTCCTGCCCTGAGCAGGAGCAGGGCAGAGAGGAAAAGGCTGAGGTGAGAGGTGGGGAGGTGGGAGAGGTAGGTAGGGAGGGAGGGAGTACTATGAGGGGGCGTGGTCAGTGGGGGCGGGGTAGGGTCCGGAAATACCTAGTTGTGTTTTAACTGGGTGACCTGGAGTAGCAGAGTCTCTGGGCCGGCCAGCTTCCCTTCAGAACAGGACTGGTCGGTTGAGGAACCAACCGGTCAGCCACGGGCATTCAATCTCAGTTCCCCACTACCTCACTTACTACTCCTTCATCCTGG
Organism: Grammomys surdaster; assembly: GCF_004785775.1. Lineage (NCBI taxonomy): Eukaryota > Metazoa > Chordata > Mammalia > Rodentia > Muridae > Grammomys > Grammomys surdaster. Next base: position 1,987,196 of record NW_021620849.1, read on the forward strand.
CATAAGGGATTCAACACATTCTTCTGTTCTCCATGGGTGCTGCACACATGTGGTGTACATCTATACAACCAAGCAAGCATTCATACACATAAAATAAAAGCAAATAAATCTTAGTGAGGTAGCAGTGACACACCAATAAGTAAGTAAGTAAGTAAATAAATCCTTAAAGTTGTACCGCTCTGAGCAGGCCTCTTGATCACTATCACAACCAGGTCTAAACGGGTCACAGGTGTGTGGCAAGATGCTGTGCTGGCTGGTGGCTGTAGGGGACAGCTTCCCTCTACACTGCCTGCTTTATTTTCCACTTAGAAAGAAATGGTGAGCAAACATGTAAAGAGGAAATGGGTACTTTGCACAGAGGACGGAGAGGAACAGATGAAAAGACCATAGGTAAAGAGAGAGTGTGCCCGTTACTTGAAATATAAATAAGCCAGACTCCCTAGGGCATTGCTGGATCCCACTCAACTTGTTAAGAGTTCCCAAAGGAAAAAAGGTCTTCACTTAGGAAATATGCTGTCTGCAGTGGGAGATAGGTACCTGGCCAGTTCTCTGGGCTACGTTTGATGTATGCCTTACCTCACTTGAGGTCAGCAGCCAGCGTCAAGAAGGAGGTCTACAGTCAGGGCTACCTCGTGACACCCTGCCTAAAAAGGAAAGAAAGAAAGATAGTTAGAAAGCCTGGAACCCCTGGATCCACCCACACACTCCTGGGTGTGACTATCAGGTCAAAGGTTTTCCACACAAGTCCTGTCATCATCCAGACATGGGGCAAGAAGGCCAGGCTCGGTGCTGAGGACTGAGATATGGAGTCAGTTGGCTCAAACAGAGGACCTGCTATGCTAAACACATCCATATAGGAAAGCTTTAAAACCGGTGAGGCTGTATTTGGAGTAAGGAAGTCATTAAGGTTAAATGAAGCCCAAAGGACGAAGCTCTCGTCTGACAGAATTAGTGTCTTTATAAGAGGAGATGCCAGAGAGCTGGCTGCCTCTCTCCATTGTGGGAGACCAACTACTGCAATAGAAGCCAGAAGGAAAGCCCTCACGGAGGAGCTGGATGGACTGACACCAGCTGTAAGGAATACATGGGTGTCGTTTACAACATGGGTGCCATCCAGTTGGCAGTATTTTACTATGGTCACTAGAGGAGGCTGAGGCAAAATCCAGCTGTTTAGTGGCCAGAGATGCTGACCAAATGAACAAATCCCTTTCTGTGAATTGTTGTTCTGTTCAAACTGTCAGGACTAGAGGATAGCCAGAAAAACCATCACCCTTGCCATCACAGTTGTTAGGGCTATTCACTCACAGTAGCCAAGGCAACAGTCATAAAACAAATGATGGAGTGGCCCCAGACCTCACACCCGCAGTCTAAACACTTCTCGTGAGAGACAGTTGCACAGCAGGTCCCGTATGCCAGCTTGCACGCACTGGCATGGTAAGTGTGCATCCCTGGAAACACATAATTAGTACATGAATCCCTGGCCCCTAAGGCTTAGTCGAGCCCCTCGTAGCTGGTGGTCCGTGGCAAACAGGACTATGTGAGAGGCTCTTAATAAAAAAGCTGAACGTTGGGACTGGAAAAAATGGCTAAGAGGTTAGGACCACTGGATATAATTCCTAGCACCCCCATGGCGGCTTACAACAGTCTAACTCTAGTTCCTGGGGTCCATGGTGTCAGGTATGTACTCGGTGCACATGTATATACATGCAGGCAAAATACTCATACACATAAAATAAATCTTTAAAAAACACAAAAGTTGAATGTGTAACCCAGCACTTGAGAAGCAGAAGCAGGCAGATCTCTGGATTCCAGGCCAGCCTGGTCTACATAGCAAGTTCTACAAAGAAATGCTGTCTTGAAAAAAAC
>NW_021620849.1:1989161-2033435 GCF_004785775.1 Grammomys surdaster
AGAGAGAGAGAGAGAGAGAGAGAGAGAGAGAGAGAGAATATTAATTTCTTTTATGGCTTCAGCAAGTAGTACCAATGGTGGCCTGGCTGAATCTTCTACATAGTCTCTAGTTTTGCTAACAGCAAACTTGGCTCTGCTAAGAAGTCAGTGATTGCCGGGCGGCGGTGGCGCACGCCTTTAATCCCAGCCCTTGGGGGGTAGAGGCAGGCGGATTTCTGAGTTCGAGGCCAGCCTGGTCTACACGGTGAGTTCCAGGACAACCAGGGCTACACAGAGAAACCCTGTCTCAAAAAACCAAATTAAAAAAAAAAAGAAATCAGCGATCCAGAACTCTAAAGACAAGCAAGCCTTCAACTACACTGACAGAGGCAGCAACAGAAAGAATGGGAGGAAGCTATTCAGAGCAGTACTTCAACTAAGTACAATCTAGAACTCAACCAGACTGTAGAAAATCTTTGTTCCCACAAGATTTCTGCAAACTTATATAGGAAGCTGAGACAGATCTGTGAAGATCACATCCAAGTACAGATTTATTAGTTTACAGGGGATTCACTGGATAGGGTTCTTTTTCTGAAAAACAGTTAACAGATGCTGGGAAAAAAAATCATTGTAGGCCAGTGATGATGATCAGGAGCATCCTGTGGTTGTTTCTGACAGAACTTATGTTCTTTAGAATTCAATACTACTCTCCATTTGGAACACGAGATTGGAGTTATTTAGGGCTCGTATTCTAAGTGATCAAAAAGTCAAGATGAAAATTGATGGCGTCCCCTTCTCTTGACTCAGAGAGACCAGAACGGCGAAGCAACTGATGGAAGGTTGCTTCGAGTCTTTTAAGCATTCCACCTGATTTACAGACTTACTAATAAGACTCTTTTGAACAATGATTTTTGGAAGAAACTAACTGGATCTATGTAGCTTAGGGTCAGAAGTGAATACAAGAAAGAGGATCCTGAGTACCTTCGACATGTTACTACACACCCAGCAGAAGCAGACACAGGCTTCTTAGTTACTTACATCAGACCACCCGGAAGTCACTAATAGCTTCTGTTGAAAAGCAACTTCTAGGTGAATGTTTAACGGCAATTCTTTAGAAAGGATTAAATAACCTTGATGAAGACAAAATTCAAGTGTTGTCTCTCCTCTGTCAGCTCTTCAGGAGAGTCTGAGGGGGTTTCAGGTTCTTTTGCAACAGTGGATTGAGTATATCAATTCTCGCTGTTGTTATTAATCCTGAAAAAAAAAATAAAACCATGGCTCAAAAGTGGTTAGACTTGTTCGTTTGTTGTTTTTTTGTTTGTTTTGTTTTTTCGAGACAGGGTTTCTCTGTGTAGCCCTGGCTGTCCTGGAACTCACTCTGTAGACCAGGCTGGCCTCGAACTCAGAAATCTGCCTGCCTCTGCCTCCCAAGTGCTGGGATTAAAGGCGTGTGCCACCAATGCCCAGCACATGTGTTCTATCTTAATACTTATTCTTATTTATGTGTATGCGTGTGTATGCCACATGTGTGAAGGTGCCCTAGAGCTGGAGTTGCAGACAGCTGTGAGTCACCAGATGTGGGTGCTGGGGACTGAACTCTAGGCCTTTGGAATGGCAGGAAGAGCTCCAACTCCCTGCACAAGCCCATCTCTCTAGTCTTGTAGCCCTGGCTGGCCTGGAACTCTCTGTGTAGACCATGATGGCCTTGAACTCACAGGGATCCTCCTGCCTCTGCCCTGAGTGCTCTAAGGTGTGTGTCACCACATCCAGCTGGAAAGCTACACTTTTAAATGTCTCACTGAACTGACACAGAAGTATGCCATTCACAGATTTTATAATTCAGGGCAAAGGAGCCCTAAATCCAACTAGTCAACTAAGGATTTAACAGAATGCTGGAGACCTTGAATTTGCCTTTTGATGAATGTCTCAGGTGAATGGGTCTACCCATGACATGAGGAGAAGATATGTGCCTATGTACATGTGCCCTTCCCCCGGCCTTGAGCAGGCTTAAGAGACCTTGTTTACCACAACAGACCAAGTGATAAGGACCTAGGTGGAGTTACCCACCTTGGCTGCACAGAACTTGAAAGAAGAACTGCTCCTGGGCTTGCCTTGAGACATCTCCAGCTGTGACCCGTGACCAAGAACAGATCATCCCATCCATCTCTCCGGCTGAAACTAAGAAGGGTTCGGGCGGGGTCTTTCCCTTTAAATTGAGAGCTGAACATTAAAGCATCGAGCCTTGATCAGAGACCTTTGGCTTGGCTTCATCTCTTCTCACCCTCCATCTCTCTTTCATTCCCAGCCCCCTTTCAGGTGAACCTAGTTGACTCGTGGCCACTGGCGGTTACATGTACATATGACCCTTAAAGATATAAAGCCATTTGATATTTGCAAATATACTAATAAAATATATGGAAAATTGACCATTGCAAATGTACTTTTACTTATTGCCCAACTCTTGTACCTGCAGCCAACCCTTGGTTACTCATCTTCATGAAAGGCACACCTTCTCTGAGTCACAGTAATTTTCGATCAGGAGAACACCATGCATGTATGGCTAGTCACGATGCTGTGGCTACCAAGCACCACAATTTTAAACTGAATTCGAATGATTAATATTTCACCCTCACTTAACCTAGCCAATGGAGAAACAAAGAAGCCAAGACTTAATTCATAGCACTTCCCATGAATACTTCCACCATGGCTGATGACAAGCTCTTAAGACACCTCATTGAACATGGAGCCGGAGAAAGATGGACACTAGCTGTGACTCAGTATGTCCATCTCCACGTGGATCAGGTAGATCCAGAACAAGAGCCACATCACTTTCACACGTAAAAGTAGTGGAAATTAAAAATGGAATGAGTGGCCACGGTGGCCAGGTCAAGCTAGATGCCTTGTGGGGCAGAGATGGGCCCTGGTCTCACAGAAACCTGGCTACATGGAAGATCTGTCAGCAAAACCGTGGGGTGTTTTCTCATGAAGCAATTAGGAAGCCGGCGCATATTCTGAAATGCTTTCCGAATGAGACGAGGAAGGGGAGTGGCGGAGAACACCCCAAGAGGTGATCCAGTGAGCATTCAATAGATGATCAGTGGCTTCTGGTCAGGCAGCAGTTAGGGATTTACTAGAATATGCTAGCTGGGTGTTTTGACGCACACCTCAGATTCCTGTGTTTGGGTCTTTGAAGGAGGATTCCGAGTCCGCCGCCAACTTTAGTTACATAGGCGATTATAAATAAGTTATATAGGACAAGTTTCCCTCAGTACCTGTGGCTCCTCCCAGCGCTTCTTGCCCCATCCCTACTCTAACCTCCCCCTCCCAGGGGCTGGGCTTTTGCTTCCCTTCCCCCAAGACTGAACCAATAACTCAGCCATTTTGGCTGTGATGGGTCTCTTGGCCCAGGCCACCTCTCTTAGCGGTTCCTCTCTTGCTCTCTCTCCTCCTCTCTCCTCTCATGGTCCGGTTTAGTCTGTGTTCAGCCTGGACCCCTCTCTCTGCCGGCTTTCTCCCAATGAAAACCTTCTCCACACTTTAGGAGTAGTCACGCCCTCCTCCCTTTATTTCATTTTTCATCCCTCTGATGCCGAAACCATGAGTTTCTTTCCAAGGGACGCTGCCTTTCTGAACCAAGCTGCTGATTTGACTCTTCTAAGGTATCTGTGGATCATTTGTTTCCGGTGTCTTCTCTCACCTACTGCGTTTGATTCTAAATTCTAGAGTCTGCGTCTTCAGCCGCTTCCCTCCAGCTGCTCTAACCATCCGTTTCTCTTCACCTATTCAGTTAGTGTTCTCTGTCTGGCTCCTGGAACCTACTACGCCCTCCAGGGCACCCATCACTTGTGCACTTCTCTGTATCTCTAGCTCCTGGACCCTGCTGTGTCTTCCAGGATGCCCACCACGTGGGCGTCTCTCTACTATGCCTCCCTATGGCAGAGTTCACTTCACAGCCTAGCCTCCTTTTCTCTCTAGACTTAAATCCTTCCCACTGTTGCTGTCTTCAGCTACACCAGAAGAGGGCGCCGGATCCTAATACAGATGATTGTGAGCCACCATGTGGTTGCTGGGAATTGAGCTCAGGACCTCTTATAAATTCCTAAGGTTATAAAGGTCTACTCAAATTAACAAAAGCTGCTTAGAGATGTATATCTAATTACTTATTTCTTTGCCAACTGTATCCAACACCTTCAACACCAGGCTTTAAGAAATTTTAGATCAGAAGCAATGTATGTTTGATAAATAATATATATTTGATTAAAAAAAAAGGTTTATAAATTCCTAAGGTCTACTCAGGTCAACAGTAACTGACTTGAAGATATATGTCTAGCTTCTTTGTCTTTGATAACCTTGTTAATGTTTCCAAGGTTAAGCCTAAAGCAAGTAACTAAAAACAAACAAGGTCTGTTTATAATCTTGTATACTTATTAGATAATGGTCCTCAAACTCTTCAGGGATCTGCTGAATATGGCATTTAAAGTGTTTATAAAAAAGCTTCACAAAAGGTGGTGGCCCATACCTTAATCCCATGACTCAGGAGGCAGAGGCAGATAAAACTGAGTTCAATGCCACCCTGGTCTACAGCTCAAGTTCTAGGATAGCCAGGGCTACACAGAGAAACTCTGTCTTGCAGGGGGAGGCGGGGAGTGGTGATGATGGAGGAAGCGTCCCATGATAGACAAATACAAGCTCCAAGTGCCAACCTTAGGGTCTCCAAAGAAAACAGATGGGCACAGATGACTTCACCTTAGTTGTGGTGAAGCTAACCACTGGGAAAAACTGCCCCATGCCTTGCCTGCCACCAGAGCTCTGCCCATACTAAGGACATTTTTGGGTTGGTTATCCTACCTTGCCTGGCCAAGGTAGCTCAATCTTCCCAAGTTCCCTTTCCACAGGAAAGGCCTCTGAAACCTTCTGGGTCTGGTAACTGAAGACCAATGCTGTCCCATGCAGCAGCTGAAGACGAAATGCTGTCCAGCATGGCAGCCAAAGACAGTCTTTCCTCTAACAAAGCCACCCAGACCATCCAGGAGCCTAGAGTAACTGTCCAGTGATTCCAGAATGGCAGTAACTCTGTCATTTTAACTGATATATAGGCCATTTGGATTATGCTTCCAGCTATAGTGTATCCTCAGATCTCTGATGATATTGACAGCTAACTGTAACCTTATGTTAACAACAGCAAGCAAACCAGCTCCTCCCACAAGGCCACGGCCACCTGTTCTGTTCGTGTGTAAAATCAGGCCTCAGGCTGCACTTTTCTAGAACTACTAGGTCTGCTGAGAAAAGCAGTCACAGTTTACTTTCCTGACAAAACTTCTCTCTGAAAGAGGTAAACTCACAAAACAGGTTTAAAATGTTTTAGGCTTATTTCTCTCTCCTTGCTATTGTTATTCACTAAGACTTTGAAAGCTCAGACTGTTACATTCATCAGTGGAGTTCTGCTGAGCTCTCACGTTCTGGCTAAGCACTGCTACTATTATCTAAGTCACAAATTTTGAATTTCCTTTGGTTGTCTTCTAAGTACAGACTTAAAATTGCTTCTCATTGTGCTGAAATGAGTGTTCATGCTTTCAACCCAGAATCAGTTCTTTGGCTTCCCCAGCTTTTACAGTGACTCAAAGGTTTGAGTCTGGGTTTTTGTTTTTGTTTTGTTTTGTTTTTTTCGAGACAGGGTTTCTCTGTGTAGCCCTGGCTGTCCTGGAACTCACTCTGTAGACCAGGCTAGCCTCAAACTTACAGAGATCAGCCTGCCTCTATAACTGAAATGCTGAGATTAAAGGTGTGCACACTGCTGGGCAGTGGTGGCGCACGCCTTTAATCCCAGCACTTGAGAGGCAGAGGCAGGCGGATTTCTGAGTTCAAGGCTAGCCTGGTCTACAGAGTGAGTTCCAGGACAGCCAGGGCTACGAAGAGAAACCCTGTCTTGAAAAACCAAAAGTAAATAAATAAATAAATAAATAAATAAAAATAAAGGTGTGCACACCCATATCCAGCTTCCTTTCCTTTTTTTTTAAAGCATGATAATGAGGTATTGTTCATTGGTATGTAAAACTACCCATACAATTTTTGCTTTGTTTTGATGTGAGAGAGAGCACATTGTAGTCTAGGCTAATCCAACCTGCAACTCACGGCGAATCTCCTGCCTCAGCCCTCTGAGTGCTGGACTGTTGCATACATGAACCACTAAGCCCACCTTCATCATAACATTTTTTTTTTTTTTTGAGACAAGTCTCACTCTGTAGCCTAGGCTATCCTGGAACTTACTGTGTCAATCTCAAACTGGTGTTGATCTTCTTGACTCTGTTCCCTAATTGCTAGGATTATGAGCTAGGTATGAGCCACTGTGCCTGGCCCATAATGCTTTTACATCGAAAGTTCCAAGTTATAAAATAATAGATGTGGAGAGCTGCTGCCACGCCTTAAAGATGGTGCCTGCTTGCCCTTGCAGACTTGGAGTAAACAAGCCTTGTTTGGTCTTGGGGCGGTACTTCCTGGTGGCCTGATCTTGTGTCATGGGTCCTTGACCAATCACAGTGCGAGACGTGGTATGGGCTCATGGGCAGTCCTACACAGGGTATAAAGCTTCGCTCCTGGGCTGGCTCGGGGGCACACCTTCAAGCTTCATGTAACTAGCAACTCCTGAGTAAACTGCTGCTGGAAGGAACTGGTGTGCGAGTCTTTCTTCCCTGCTGGTCGGGGTGGTAGGCGCCGCACATTTGGTGGCCCGCACGGGGAACTTCTTCCTGAATTCCCGGAGTTCCAGAACCAGTAGCAGTCAGGGCGATCGATCGGTAAGTGGCCGGTAAGTGGGGCCCTTCAACCTTTAAAGACCTCGGAAGGAGGCTTCAATCTTTAAAGACCTCGGAAGGAGGCTTCAACCTTTAAAGTCCTCGGAAGGAGGCTTCAACCTTTAAAGTCCTCGGAAGGAGGCTTCAACCTTTAATGTCCTCGGTAGGAGGCAAGCAACAGTGAAAGTGAAGCGGCCAGCAGAGTATGTTCGTGCTGGGAGGAGTGGATAGTTTTTCTAGTAGTGGCGATCACGATTACAGTATCCCTGGTGCTGTGTTTTTGCCTTAACTGTCACCAGCCAGGGCGTGAGTGCCACTGTTAACTACCTTAAACAGAAGGCTCTACAGCAGTTTGTCCAGGAAGTGGACTGCATCGCCCCTTGGTTCGTGGTATCGGGACAGCTTACCTTGGCCACCTGGGATAAACTAGGGAAGGACATAGAAAGGGAAGAGAGGGAGTGAAGGTGAAGAATTGGAAACATTTCCTGCCAAGTACAAAGGTGTGGAAGAGAAAGAACACGGCATAAGTATACAAAGATCAAAGAGGCCAAGGGTAGTGAGGCTAAAATAATACAGACTTCAAAGAGAAGGACGAATCTAAGGACTGTGGTAAAGCGGCGGAAAGGTTAGAAAGCAAAGCCATGGGTAGCTGTTGTAGCTGTCCAGATAAAGACACTGTCCTAGATAACCATAGGAACAAGTTTAAGGTTGTTAACGTTGATGATGATGGCAATGAGCTAGACTCTGGTTTCATGGAGCTCACAGACACAGAACTGATTTTGTACACCCCGAAGCGAGACTCGGTGAAATGGCACTACCTCTGCCTGCGACGGTACGGCTATGACTCAAATCTGTTTTCTTTTGAAAGTGGTCGATTGTGTCAAACTGGACAAGGAATTTTTGTTTTTAAGTGTGCCCGTGCAGAAGAATTATTTAATATGTTGCAAGAGATTATGCAAAATAATAGTATAAATGTGGTGGAAGAGCCAGTTGTAGAAAGGAATAGTCATCAGACAGAATTGGAAGTCCCTAGAACACCTCGAACACCTACGACTCCAGGGCTTGGTGCTCAGAACTTACCCAACGGGCATCCCTGCAACCCCTCGTTTGGAGATACTTCATCTCACCCCTCAAGCCGACACTCTCTTGTGGGAAGTGAACATAGGCAACTCAGTTATACACAGGTGGATTTGGAAAGGGGCAGTGACTCTGACAACCCTCAGACTCCAGAAACGACAACCACTCCCCTCCTACAAACCCCCACCCGGCGCACAGAGCTGTACACTGTCATAGACATTGAGAGAACTGTTGCTGTGTCCAACTTGCAGAAAGCACTGCCGAGAGACGACGGTACCTCTAGGAAGACCAGACACAACAGTACTGACCTGCCCATGTGAGCCCGGAAGCATTGCATTGTGAAGATTTTCAGGGTATAGGAGTGCTAGCTGTTGCCCTAGTGGGCGTCTGTGTTCTCTGCCTGTCTTGTATCTGTCATATGGTCAGGGCCCAGAGACATGAGAGGGCGCTGGTAGTGCGTGCCTTTCAGGCCATTGAGGGGGTGTGTATCTCCACAAGCATGGCTGGTAGCTTTGAAGCATTAGTTGCTCTCATTACCCCAAATTTTAGGTCTGGACAGCCCTTGCACCCCTGGAAGCCTATAGGTTTCATTGCACACGGGATGGGTGTCTATTCCATTTTCCTTGGGCCCAGCTCTTGCACCTGGTGGGCTTTGCCCATTGCACCCAGTAGAGTGAGTCCCATGGTTTGAGCCTGTCTGCCCTTGATCGTGAGATCCTACATGATGGAGCTTGCTTGATCGGGCAGTCACAGCTTGAAACTGCTTAAAAACAAAATAGGGGGAACTGTGGAGAGCTGCTGCCACGCCTTAAAGATGGTGCCTGCTTGCCCTTGCAGACTTGGAGTAAACAAGCCTTGTTTGGTCTTGGGGCGGTACTTCCTGGTGGCCTGATCTTGTGTCATGGGTCCTTGACCAATCACAGTGCGAGACGTGGTATGGGCTCATGGGCAGTCCTACACAGGGTATAAAGCTTCGCTCCTGGGCTGGCTCGGGGGCACACCTTCAAGCTTCATGTAACTAGCAACTCCTGAGTAAACTGCTGCTGGAAGGAACTGGTGTGCGAGTCTTTCTTCCCTGCTGGTCGGGGTGGTAGGCGCCGCACAAATAGACATACTATGACTTAAATTTTTGAATTTTATTTGTATGGGTGTTTGTGCCTGCCGCCCGTGGAGGACAGAAAAGGGTGCTGAATTCCCTGAAACTGGAGTTACAGACGGTTGTGAGCCACTATGTGAGGGCTGGGAATCAAACCCGCATCTCTGGAAGAGTAGTCAGTGCTCTTCATCATAGCTTCAGGTCCATCCCCGCTTTTTAAATAAATAAAAAAAAGCCATATAGATAGATACACATATCGACCTGTCAACTGTAGAATTATAGTCATTTTATTTATAACACTAATATCTGAACTTTTATCTTTTTTTTTTTTTTTTGGTTTGGTTTTTTGAGACAGGGTTTCTCTGTGTAGCCCTGGCTGTCCTGGAACTCACTCTGTAGACCAGGCTAGCCTCGAACTCTCGACCTCAGAAATCCACCTGCCTCTGCCTCCCAAGTGCTGGGATGAAAGGCGTGCACCACCACAGCCCAGCATGTCTTTCCTTTCATAAAACATCACTTAAACTAGTTTTGGCATGATATCTTCAACTGGACAACAGTAGAAACAAAATGTATTTTTGAATTCAAATAAAACATTTAAAAGGTTTAATGTAAACACTATGTCTGATTAGAGAACCTCCAATCCTTACTATGAGATCTGTGTTTCCCTCTAAATTTTGCCTCCTTGTTGTTCTGGCTATGGATAGCACTTTTTGTTTTGTTTTGTTTTTTTGTTTTTCGAGACAGGGTTTCTCTGTGTAGCCCTGGCCGTCCTGGAACTCACTCTGTAGACCAGGCTGGCCTCGAACTCAGAAATCTGCCTGTCTCTGCTTCCCAAGTGCTGGGATTAAAGGCATGCGCCACCACCGCCCGACTGGATAGCACTTCTTAAAGGACCTTGTTCGAATATGACTCACTTATCCAAGCTACAGAAGGAGAGGGAGAGTCGGCTGAGAAGACAATCTCCCCACTCTCTGCCTGCCTGCATCCCACCTGGCCAGAGCCCATGGTCTGCTCTGAGCCTCCCTATGGCTGGAAGCAGCTTCCTTCACATTTCCTCTCCTAGGTTTTCGGGGATTCCCCCCCCCCCCAGCTCCCCCAACACTGTCAGTCTCTACTTTAAACCCCATGATATTGTTTGTAGATCTTGAATGCTTTCTCTCCCCCTCTCCTTCTCTTCCTTCCCCCATGCTCTCCCCACCCCCTCCTCCCTCCTCTCTCCTACTTTCCAAGTTCTGAGAATTATACCCAGGGCCACAGACATGTGGACTGGTGCTCTGCTGCTGAGAAAAACCATCAGCACCATATTTTTGAAATTTTCAATTATATATTTTCATATATATATATATAATAAAGTTTGCACTTTTAGTCTGCTGTTTGTTTTTTTGTTTTTGTTTTGTTTGCTTGCTTGCTTGTTTTTAGATGATCTTTAATCTTTTTTTTACAGTTCAGTCATTATCCCCCTCCTGTTCCGCCCTCTGACAGTTCCTCCTCTCCTGTCTCATCTCCAGCTCCAATGATGTTCCCACTCCCACCCCCACACCACACCCCGTCCAGCCTCCCCACTCCCTGGGGCCTCAAGCCTCTCAAGGGTTAGGTGAGTCTCCTCTCACTGAGGCCAGACCAGGCATTCCTGTGTTGTATATGTGTCAGGGCCCTCGGAGCCAGTTCATGTATGCTGGTTGTTGGCTCAATGTCTGAGAAACCTCGGGGGTCCAGGTTAGTTGAAACTACTGGTCTTCCTATGGTGTTGCCCTACTCCTCAGCTTCTTCCAGCCTTTCCCTAATTCAACCACAGGAGTGCCCGACTTCAATCCAATGGTTGGGTATAAGTATCTGCTTCTGTCTCAGTCAGCTGCTTGTTGGGCCTCTCGGAGGACAGCCTTGCTAGGCTCCTGTCAATAAGCACACCACAGCATCAGCGTCAGGCCTTGGAGCCTCCCCTTGAGATGGAATCCCAATTTGGGCCAGTCACTGGATCTCCTTTCCCCCAGTCTCTTCTCCATTTTTGTCTCTGCAGTTCTCTTAGACAGGAACAATTTGGGACAGAGTTTTTGACTGTGGAATGGCAACCCCATCCCTCACTTAATGCCCTGTCTTTCTACTGGAGGTGGACTCTATATGAGATTCCTCTCCCCACTGTAGGGCATTTCATCTAAAGTCCCTCCCTTTGAGTCCTGGGAGTCTCTCACCTCCCTGGTCTCTGGTACATTCTAGAGGGTCCCTGTACCTCCCGAGATTGTCTGTTTCCATTCATTCTGCTGGCTTCCAGGGCTTCACTCCTGTCCCCCTCCCTGCCCCCAATACCTAATTGTTTTAAGGGTATCTTTCAGTTCTGTGGCAATAAGTACATTCACACTGTTGTACAACTCCCCCCCCCAATCCATATCCAGAACAGCTCTGGCTTTCCATACCACAATTTCATCTGTGCATGCACTTGGCTTGTGTGTGTGTGTGTGTGTGTGTGTCTGTGTGTGTGTGTGTATGTGTCTGTGTGTATGTGTGTGTGTGTATGTGTGTGTGTGTATGTGGGTGTGGGTGTATGTGTGTGTATGCATGTGTGTGTATGTGTGTGTGTATGCATGTGTGTGTGTGCATGCATGTAAAGCACATATTTTCTAAGATGAAACTGATATCAAAGGCTGCAGTAGTTCCCAAGATGTTAGGAGCAGGCACAACAATGTGATACTGTATTAGTGCTTTGGGGTTCAAGCTGCCCTTGAACTCACTTCATAGCTAAGAATGGCCTTGAACTCCTGATCTTCCTAACTCCACTTTTCATGTGCTAGGATTATAGACTACACTCTGTTTGTGGTGTACCAGGGTGCTGAAGAGCCCATTGAGAGGGCCAAAGCAGATTGAACCCAGGGCTTTCTTGCAGGCTAGACAATCACTCTACAAACTGAGCTATATCCCCAGCTGGCTTTGTCTATGCTTTTGAAGAACAAATTTAAAAGAGATTTTCCAGTGCCTGCTTCCAAACCACCTGATGGCTGTGGGATTAAGACTTTGATGGCAACTGAGTCTCAGGGCCCTCTGTACTGATTCAACCCTCACTGCCTGGGCCCTGCTGGAGGGTGGGAAATTGCAGGGATTTACTCTTGAAAGGGGAGATATGGATTCCTTTGCACCACACTAGGATGCCTGGTTTACTCAGCCCCTCCCCAGGTTCTGACCATGGCTCATTAGGGGAGATGACCATTCTGCCCAGTCTCCAACTATCTGAGGTATCCTTCCTTTTTCATTCCTGCATTCGGTACCTGACTCATTCCCTGAGCCTTTATAACCCCTGCAGGTGTATTTAAGCCCCTTCCTCTAGAATAAAGTTGTTCTCTACAGGGAAGGACCAAGAGCCGTTGAGAACCAGGTTGGGGAGCCTTGCAATATGACCAGCTTTGGAGGGGTCTGGCCTCATAAAGACTTTCAGTTCTGCTCGGGGGTCCCATGCTGCCCATCTGATCTGGCTTCTCTTGTGATGGGCTCCAGAAGGAGATGCTGCCCCCACTCCTCTACCTTTAGCCCTTGGATCTCCACATCTGTAAACAGACACAGTGTTCCAGGACATGTCTGTAGCACCTGATATGAGGGGTTTCCGGGCTCTGTGCCATCCTGATAAAGCAGGACTGGGCCATGCCTCACTGCCTTCAGTCACAGCTTGCTCCTCTGGCCAGAAAAGGGAGGGCTAGGCCCCTGGAAGTCTGGGACCACACCAGCCTGTAGACTGGTTTTGTATAGTGAGTACTGCTGGATTCTAAGGGGGTGGGGTTGAGAGGAGAGGGGAGTCTTTAGTCTCTAGCTTTCAGGAATGTCTCCCATTCCACCCTTCACAGCATTTCTACCACACACACACACACACACACACACACACACACACACACACGAAGGAGTCCATTCAATCAACTGAGACATTCAGCAATTTATTTAACCTTCTGGAGCTGTACAAATGAGGGATCAAAAAAATATTACCCTGAAAACTTTTTGGAGAATTGAATATGAATGCTCTTGTCCTTGATGCCCACGGTCAGAAAGTGTTCATCAAATACAGTTCCTCTGCTGGGTGTGATGGCACACACCTTTAATTCCAGCACCCTGGAGGCAGAGGCAGGTGGATCTCTGTGAGCTAGGGCCAGCCTGGTCTACAGAGCAAGTTCCAGGTTAGTCAGGGCTACATAATAGAGAGATCCTCCCTCAAAACAAAGCAAAACAACAAAAACAAATGAGCAAAAACCTCCCCAAAACAACGACAACAACGAAATGCTGTTTCTCTTTGCTTTCTTCTCAGGTTTGGCAAGTAAGAAGTGGGCTGGGGAAGCCATTGTTGTCTCTTCGTGTCCAAAAATACTGCCACAAACAATGACTTCTTTGACACCAGATACTCAGCACCAGATAATCATATACCCTCTGGTTTCTGCTTTTCACAGGCCAACTAAAGACAAGCAATTCTTTGCAAAGCAGAAGTCAGAGCCTTTAGTGGCGGGCTGCTACCGCCCCCTGCTGGTACTTTTTGGTATCGGCCTTCAATTCTAACCCGAGAAATAAATTCTTGGTAATTTTTTTTTTTTGGGGGGGGGGGGGTTCGAGACAGGTTTTCTCTGTGTAGTCCTGGCTGTCCTGGAACTCACTCTGTAGACCAGGCTGGCCTCGAACTCAGAAATCCACCAGCCTCTGCCTTCCAAGTGCTGGGGATTAAAGGTGTGCGCCACCACCGCCCGGCCTTGGTAATATTTTTATGAAATTTGCAGAATATGCACTTTGCGAGGTACTAAGGATCCAAAGAGAAAGACGTTGCTTGTTACGGTTTGAAAATGAGGTGTTCACCACAGTCTCGTGTGTTTGAACACTCAGTCCCCAGTTCAGTGGTTGCTTTACTTAATTTATTTTTCGGAGATTGTAGAACAAGATGGGTCACTAGGGCCCGTCTCATTTCTTACCTAAGCATGCTGCTCCCTGACTCAGTGAGATGCACGTTTCACCCCAGCGCCTGCTGCCAGGCATTGAGTTGCCCAGACCAGGCCCGCTCCACTGTATGGATGTGTGTGGGCAGGTGTACAGAAGTCTGAGAACCACCGTGGGGAGTTGGCTCTCTCCTTCTACCTTGTTGAGGATGGGTGTCTCTTGTGTCCACTGGGCTGTTGTATTCCAACCTAACAGCCCTTCAGGCTTCCAGGGGATTCTCCCATCTCTGCCTCCCATTTTGCTGTGGGAGTGCTGGGAATATAGAGAGAGCCACGGCTTCTGGTTGGACCAGAAAAAATGAGGCGTATTTATTTATTTAAGATTTTAGCTGGGCGGTGAGACCAGGTTGGCCTCGAACTCAGAAATCCACCTGCCTCTGCCTCCCAAGTGCTGGGATTAAAGGCGTGCGCCACCACCGCCCAGCAGTCTGGGGCATTCTAAAGGAGTGGATTTGGTTGTAAAAGGATGTAAAAATTCAAAGAGAAGTTTGAGACTCCCATCTGAATTAAGGTTAGCATGTTCACAAGCTCACAGGTTTCAGGAACTAGCTGGCCACGAAAAGAAGAAACTAGCCAGAAGGCAGGTCAGCTAGGTCATTCCGGGAACTGGCTCACCACAAAGGATAGCAGAAGAGACAGGCTGGCTGAGTTCCTCCGGGAAATGGCTGCTTAGAATGGTCAGGATAAGGTCACATTCCTGAATAGAATGTGTACAAGATGTTTCCCACTCCCCACCCTGGTTTGTGACTAGCTGAATAATAGGTTGAAACTTTCCAATTATTTTTATGATGTAGGTTGGGATTTTCTACTGTCTCCTCTTGGTTTCCCCCTTCACCCCCCTGGTTTGTGGTTTTCTCCTTTAAATAACCCTTGCTCCTGAGCCTCGGGGTCGACACTCCTCTTGTGTGTCTGGGCCTCAGCTGGCTGATACCCCAAAATAAAGCCTTTTGCGGTTTGCTGCGTGTTTCTGGGGGGATGCAATCTCCTGTGGCTTGAGTGGGGGTCTCCCCTATCCGGGGACCTTTCATTTGGTTGGTTGGTTGGTTTTGGTTTGTTTGTTTGCCTGTACAGCACAACAACTGCAGCCCCTACAAGGGTGAAATCTGTTTTGTTTGTTTGTTTGTTTGGTTGGTTGGTTGGTTTTTCTTTCTTGCTTCCTGGAACTCACAGAGATCCATTTGCCTCTGCCTTCTGAGTGCTTGAATTAAAGGTATACATCACCATACACCCTGACAGAAAAAAAAATCCTAAGAAAAGAAAAGGAGCCTGGCATGGTGGCTGTATTGAGCTTAGTAAAAATGTCTAAATGTAAAACTAGTTTAGTCAGGATCCCCGCTACACCCACGGCTGAACCTGATAACTAGAATTCAGTGACTTTACTCAGTAAAGATAATCAGACACAAGTCTGGAACCTCATGATGCCCACTGGACAGATATAAGCAGAGATATACCAAGAAAAATACTTTATACATCTGAAGAGATGCTACCTTGATCTGCCCTGTGGCTGGAGAGTCTCCCCCAGGACCCTGGCCCTCGAATTGGAGACTTCTGTTAGAGACTGGACTTGACCTTCAGCTAAGATAAATCCAGCTTAGGGGGATAGGCTTCAGACTGTAGTAAGGAACTTACAGTGTGACCATTTTGTGATGACTCTCAGCATAATAAAACGTAACTTTTGTTATACGAACTACATGTATCTATCTTCTTGCTCTCAACAGTGGTCCATATCTTTGATCCCAGCACTTGGGAGGCAGAGGCTACATGATTTTGAGCCCAGCCTAAAAGAGAGTTTCGGAACAGCCAGGGCAGTTACACAGAGAAACTCTGCCTAGAAAAAACAACAACAAAATTATAATGTTGCCTGATATGGCTATCGATATTTGCCAAGGAAATAGTTAAGGTATTTACAATAAGCTTTCCACTCTTCCTTACACTTATATGCATATGTGCGTTATTTATATGCATGTACGTCTGTGTACCTGCTCACGTGTCTATGTGGGTGAGTGTGCATGTGGAGATCATAAGTCAACTTTGTGTATCACTCCCCAGGCTTCTTGTTTATTTGAAACCAGATCGCTCACTTCTGCCTGGAACTTACCAATTTGGTTAGGCTGGCTGCCCATCAGGCCCAGGGACTTGTGTTTGCCCCAGTGGTAGAATTATAATACCACTGTACGTTGTCCCTGCTGCACTTTGTTTTTTTTTTGGGGGGGGGGAGGGATGATTTGCTTTGTTTTAAATATGGGCAGTGGGGATCAAACTCAGGTCTACCTGCTGGTGGGGCAAGCACTTTACTTGAGCCGTCTCCCCAGTTCCACTTTCTATACTTTCTTACTATGCTTTACCAGTGGTCTGTGTTGTGTGTGGAGAGTGCAATAGAGAAATTACTAGCCGGGCAGTGGTGGCGCATGCCTTTAATCCCAGCACTTGGGAGGCAGAGGCAGGAGGATTTCTGAGTTCGAGGCCAGCCTGGTCTACAGAGTGAGTTCCAGGACAGCCAAGACTATACAGAGAAACCCTGTCTCGAAAAACCAGAGAGAGAAACTACTAAAATAAACAAATAAATAAATAAAATTAAAGCCCGCACGCACAGTGGTTCTGTCTTCTATCATCTTTTAACTTTTTAAAAGTTACACTTCTTTATTTTGAGTGTACAGACCATAGCACCCATGTAGAGATCAAAGGACAACTTACAGGGTTGGTTCTTTCTTTCTACCTTATAGGTTCCAGGGATTGAGTTCAGGTTGTCAGTCTTGCTGGTAAGGCTCCTTAACCCGTGGAACCATCTCAAGCATCACTCCCCGCCCCTCCCCCACTTTTTATTAGTGAATTTTTGTAAACGTATACAGAAGTAAGCACTGAGACTGCACATACATACCACCCACCACACCACCAGCAACCTGTTGGTCAAGAATGTCCATCCATCCCTATCTCCCTTATTTTTGAGGGAAAAAAATCAGATAATCCCCCCCTTTTTTTTTTTTTACTGATTTCTATTTATTTGGTTTTGTTGTTGTTGTTTGTCTTTTTGGAGACAAGGTTTCTCTGTGTAGCCCTGGCTGTCCTGGAACTCACTCTGTAGACCAGGCTGGCCTCGAACTCAGAAATCTGCCTGTCTCTGCCTCCCAAGTGCTGGGATTAAAGGCGTGCGCCACCACTGCCCGGAGTCATCATTTTCAAGTTACCTCATTGCCCCTATTTCTCCCACTGTTTATACTCCTACATCTAACTGCACACATGAAACCTCCCCTTGGGGGTAATTCTATGTGACGGTTTATATAGGCTTAGCCCAGAGAGTGACACTATTAGGAGGTGAGGCCCTGTTGGAGTAGATGTGTCACTGTGGGTGTGGGCTATAAGACCCTCACCCTAGCTGCCTGGAAGTCAGTCACTAGCAGCCTTCAGATGAAGATGCTTTTAGTTCCTTCTGTACTGTAGCCGCCTGCAGCCAGGAGTCAACAGGGTTCACCTGAAAGGGGGACGGAGGGTGAGAAAAGATGAAGCCAAGACAAAGGTCTCTGATCAAGGCTCAATGCTTTAAAGTTCAGCTCTCAATTTAAAGGGGAAGGCCCCGCCCGAACCCTTCCTAGTTTCAGCCAGGAGAGATGGGTGGGATAATCCATTCTTGGTCATGGGTCATGGCCGGAGATGTCTCAAGGCAAGCCCAGGGGCAGTTCTTCTTCGAAGTTTCGTGCAGCCAAGGTGGGTGACTCCACCTAGGTCCTTATCACTTGGTCTGTTGTGATAAACATGGTCTCTCCGGCCTGCTCAAGGCTGGGGAAGGGCACACTGTACCATGCCTGCCTGGATGCTGCCATGCTCCACCACCTTGATGATACTGGACTGAACCCTGAACCTGTAAGCCAGCCCCAATTAAATGTTGTCCTTTTAAGACTTGCCTTGGTCATGGTGTCTGTTCACAGCAGTAAAACCCTAACTAAGACATGCTAGTTTCATTTCTGATGATGTGATAGAATTCCTGACAAAGGCAACATAGTTCCGAAAGGTTTTAGCTCACAGTTCCAGGTTACAGTCTTTCAACTGAGCTGAGACATAAAGGCAGTAGGAACGTGAAGCAGCTACCACATAGTCAAGAGCAGAGAGATCAATTTATGCATGCTCACAGGCTGGCATCCAGTACAATTTCTACACTCACATAGTTCAAGCCCCTTTGCCTAGGGAATGGTGCCACCCACCATAGGCTGAGTCTCCCCACATTCATTACCTTCATTGAGACAGCCCCATAAAGACTGGCCCACAGGCCAATCCAGTGTTGACAGTCCTTCATTGAGATGCCCTTCCCAGGTGATTCTAGGTTGTATCAAGTTGACATGGTAAATTATTGCAGGGGTCCAGCTAGCATCTTAAATCTAACTAGAGTCCAATGTTCCTCCCCATTTCTTCCTTGCTTCCTCATTCCTTTTCTACTGTTTATTCAATTTTCAGGCCCTCAACCTAGAAGTTACCACTGTATTCTGCAATCTGTTGGCAACTATTGTTAGCTCCACACCTGAAACATATTCTTGAATCAACATGGCTGACACCAACCATGGGTCACCATCCCCACCACAGGTCCAAAGCCACTGCCATAAAGTGTGGACCAGTAGTCTCCACATTTACTTGAAATTTCCCCTTAAGGACACAGACTTATATTTTGTTTAATTTAAAATACATATAGAGGGGCTGGGGAGGTGAGTCAGTAAGTAAGAATACTTGCTATTCTCCAGAGAACCAGAGTTCAATTTGCAGCACAACAGAAGACAGCTCACAACTGTAGTCCCAGTTTTAGGGGGTCTGAAGCCTCTGGACTCCATGGGTACCTACACTCATTTGCACATTCCCACACACAAGCATACACACCTACTCATGATTAAACATAATAGTGTAGATCATTAAAAAATACATACTGAGGGGCTGGAGAGATGGCTTAGTGGTTAAGAGCACTGACTGTTCTTCCAGAGGTCCTGAGTTCAATTCCCAGAAACCACATAGTGGCTCAGACCCATCTGTAATGTGATCTGATGTCCTCTTCTGGTGTGTTTGAGAACAGCTACAGTGTATTCATATACATAAAATAAATAATTCTTTAAAAAAATACGTGCAGAAAAAAATACATGCTGCATCCCCAACAAATGGATATTTGTCAGCAAATTATGTGTAGATAGTTTTAAAAATATTTATTTTATGTGTACAAGTGGTCTTCATACATGTATGTATACATACCACACACATGCCTGGTACTGAGGTCAGAAAATGGCGTCAGACTTTCTGGGATTGTAGTTATGGTTGGTTGTGAGCCACCAATGGGTACTGGTAAGAGGAACAACTGATCTTAACCACTGAATCATCTCTCCAGCCCCACCACCGACCTTTTTGAGTGTCTTACTATGTACCCCCGAATGGCCTGGAACTCACTGTATAGGACCTAGTCAGCTTTGAACCCACAAAGATCTGCCTGTCTCTGCCTCTTGAGTGCTGGTATTAAAGACAAAGTGCAACAAGCCCAGTGCTTTTCTATTCCTACACATTTAATTAAGTAAAAAATAGAAACTTAGCAACAACGACATAAACAGGGAGTTAGAAGGTCTTGCATGCTTAACTAATGGTTATTTTTTTTTTTTTAAGGCACGGTTTGGCCATGTAGCTCAAGAACTGGGGACCCTCAGTCTTGGACTTACGCATACGCACTGTGACTGTAAGCACATGCCAATGTGACCAGCTTTCATATTATCACTTAAGCTAATATTTCTAAGTACAATAAACATTTAGGTTAAGGTCCATGGTTCTTATAATAAAATCTGTTTCAAATAACCTTGCCTAGCATGGTGGTACACACTGTAATCCCAACACTTTGAAGTTGGAAGCAGGAGGACCTAGGAGAGTTTGAGGCCAATCTGGGCTACATACTAAGGCTTTTTATTAAAAGTAGAACAATGACAATAGATATCTAATAATTCTCATTAATTCCAAGATTTACCCCGACAACTTAAGTATAAGACTTGATCAAATTGTTCTTTTTATTTCAAAATATGGCTGACAAGGTATCATTCTAGAAATGGTGTCATCTTCATTATTTTTATGTGTTATTTATGATCACATTTTTTTTCTATTTTTGGTTTTTCGAAACAGGGTTTCTCTGTGCAGCCCTGGCTGTCCTGGAACTCACTCTGTAGACCAGGTTGGCCTCGAACTCAGAAATCCGCCTGCCTCTGCCTCCCAAGTGCTGGGATTAAAGGCGTGCGCCACCACCGCCCGGCTTTATGATCACATTATTAACATTAATAATATGTGGCTTTATTACAGGAGTTTTTAAAGGCCACGGTGCCCTTTACTTTTTTAAGTCACTTAAGTTAAAACTCAATCAGATAATCCCAAACCCCCTTAATCTGGCACCAATAAGAAACACATATGAAGGGCTGAAGAGATGGCTCAGTGCCTTAAAGCACTTCTTGTTGCACTTGCTGAAGATCTGGGTTAAATTCCCACAGCCCGGTGCTAACTCACAACCAGCTACAACTCCAATAGTAGGGGATTCAAGACCCTATTCTGATCTCTGAGCACAGGCATGCACATATGGGCAAGACACCCATACATACAAAATTAAAAAAAAAATCCCCTGGCCAGAGATGTGACCAAGAGGGAGCATGCCAGGCTGGGAGTTCCATCCCCAGCAATGCCTTCCCATCCCCACATACAATCAAATTAAAAAGAAAGCGGGGCTTGGGAGAACACATGAGTGTTGGAGATGTTGGTTCAGTGCTTGCTGTCCAGCATTCATGAAGCCTTGGGTTTGATCCCCAATACCCCTTAAACCGGGTATAGTGTGGGGGGCATGTCTTCAGTCCCACCATTGGGGAGATGGAGGCAGGGTGATGGGGAGTTCAAGATACAGTTTGAGGCCAATTTGGACTATAAGAGAAAGTCACAAAACAAACAAACAAACATGCAACAAAAAACAAGTTAAAGAAAACACCACTATGTCACAAAACACTAATATCTATTGAATGGATGAACTATAAGAAGGTGGGTGCCGGCCGGGCGGTGGTGGCGCACGCCTTTAATCCCAGAACTTGGGAGGCAGAGGCAGGCGGATTTCTGAGTTCAAGGCCAGCCTGGTCTACAGAGTGAGTTCCAGGACAGCCAGAACCACATAGAGAAACCCTGTCTCGAAAAACCAAAAGAAGGTGGGTGCCGGGAATCAGATGTTCTAGTGTATTTTTCTGCACCCATTGAACTGGCTTGGGTACTCTGGTGTGTTCATTCCTTAATTTGTAAAACAGCTTCCCAGATGTTCTGCAGACTCCTGATTTATCTCACTGCTTCTATCTTGACTCCTTTAGGTATCTTTACATCACATTTTCCCACCTAGGACCCACAATGCTCTTCTTAAACCATGAGATGTATCACTTCTCTTTCTTCTCTAAAACACTTTCCTGCCTTCCGGTCCTTTACAATAGAATATCCGAGGTCCTTCCACTGTGCTCCTGCCTTGCTGAGTAGCCCCTGCTGGCCTGGAACCTGCGATCCTCCTACCTCCGTCTCTCGAGTTTGGGGATTATGAAATATTCCTTTCGGTTTTTTTTACAGAAAAAAAAAATTAAGCCCTCCGTCATAGGCTAAAAGGCTAAAGAGTAGTCTAAAGTGAATTTGACTCAACCATCCTAATCTGTGCATGTCCCAGGCTTCCAGGTTCTAGTAAATATGACCCGTTTCCGGCAGGCGACAACACTCACACTCACACCTGTGAGCAAGTAAGCGCGAGCGCGCACACACAGACACAGACAGACACACAGACACAGACACACACACAGATGTCAGAGCCCAGTCGCCCAAACGCTGGCTTCCGCGTCCACCGCCACACCCCCGAAGTACCGCCTCTTTAAATTTTAAAACGAAGGCTCAGGCCAATGAGAACTAAATTTCTCCCGGAACTCAGCGCCCCGCCCACCGTCACACCCTCCAATCACACTCTCCTCCAATCAAGTGGAGGTTGTCCACAAGCCTTCCAGTTAGGGTTAAAAATGGAAGTGCTTACGTAACTGACGTTCAGCCTGCAGCCAATAAGAGCCGAGACTGGGTACCAGCTCCGCCAATAGTAGCAGCAGTCGGAGAGCGCGGGAGCCTTCGGAGCAGGGCCTCAGAGAAGCGGGCAATGGCGCTGGTTCTCTGAAGAGAGTGCTTTACCTCAGGGAGGGGAACGCACTGCCGGGCGGAGGGAGTCCCGTGGCGGACGAGATGGCCTCCTGTCATAAAGTGGTGCTGCTCGTGGACACTGCGGGCGACTCTGCTCGCCATAGCCCGGCCCGGCGCACCGCCCTCCGCCTCCTCACTTACCTGAGCTGCCGCTTCGGCCTTGCCCGGGTCCACTGGACCTTCAAGTTCTTCGACTCTCAGGGGGCACGAAGCCGGCCCTCCCGTGTGTCCGACTTCCGCGAACTGGGAAGCCGCTCCTGGGAGGACTTCGAGGAGGAGCTGGAGGCCAGGCTGGGGGATCGCCCTCCCGGAGCCCACCTGCCCGGCCCGACGCCCAGGGCCACCCATACGCACGGAGCCCTGATGGAGACGCTGCTCGACTACCAGTGGGACCGGCCGGAGATCACGTCTCCCACCAAGCCGATCCTGCGGAGTAGCGGGAGGAGGCTGCTGGACGCCGATAGCGAGGCCAAGGAAGCCCAGGCCGCACTCGGGGGCTTTGGGAACGCCGTCTTCCTCCTGGCGCCCTGTCCGCACTCGCAGAGGGAGCTGCTTCAGTTCGTGTCGGGGTGCGAGGCCCAGGCTCAACGCGCGCCGCTCACCCCCAAGCAAGTGAAGGAGAAGGTGTTGCCCAAGAGAGTCCAGGAGGTCATGATCGCCCGAAATATAACCTTGTACTGGATGGACACCACCGAGCCATCTAAGGTAATGTGGGAGCAGTCTGGATCCAGTATGCAACTCCCCGACAGCTAAACATGTCAGGCTCTGTAAAGTGCCATAGACCCAGAATGAGTCCCGTGTGCCTTCTGAAGGAAACCCTTGCATGTCCCAAAGGACAGGTTTCCCCCCTCCCCTCCCAACAAAATGGGTAGATTCTGGGCACCTGCTGAATATGAGTGTAGAATAGCTGCGCTTTGGTACCTGTGTGCTTTTTTTGTACTTAGTTTTGCTACACAGCACTTGTATTCCATCATGTGGAAGCTTGGTGCAGTCAGGCTACAGGACTTGACTGCTTGTTTTGTCTTGTGCTGCTGTGTTTTCCTGGACCTCTAATCCTCCCCCTCTAAGGCAGTAGAAACCTTATCTTTACCTTGCTTGGTTGTCGGCCCGCCCTGATCACGCCCCAGCCCTCACCTTTAATCCCAGCACTCAGGAGGCAGGGAGAGGCAGGTGTATCTCTCTAGTTCTAGCCTCCAGGTCTATGTAGAGAGAGAGACCCTTTCTCCAAAACAAAACCCCTTTGTTGTTGTGGCATGTACTGTTTATTATATTCCTGTTGGACACGCCTGTCGTTTTCCCATTTTTTTTTTTTCCTAAAACTACCACCTCAATGATGGTGGACCATGGAAAGCTGAGGCAGAAGGATTGCCACAGGTCAAGACTAGCCAGGGCTGCAAGATCTTGTTTTTAAAAAGAAAAAAAAAAAAACAGCAAAAATCTCACAGTTATCAGGTCTTGACTGTCTTTTGTATTTCTCCATAATTGAACATTGTGAGTGTTAAGTAAATATTTGCTGTTTAATCAGTTTTTTACAAGCTTAGTCTTTATTTATTTATTTATTTTGGTTTTTTTTCGAGACAGGGTTTCTCTGTGTAGCCCTGGCTGTCCTGGAACTCACTCTGTAGACCAGGCTGGCCTCGAACTCAGAAATCCACCTGCCTCTGCCTCCCGAGTGCTGGGATTAAAGGCATGCGCCGCCACCGCCCGGCTCCAAACTTAGTCTTAAAACAGCTAATTTGGAATTTTTATTGAAGCAATGATGCTTCTTGCTCCTGTAAGTGCTATGATAAATGTGTGTGTGTATGCTTGTTAGTTTTGAAATAGTCTAGTGTAGTGTAGTGGCCTGGAGCTGTGTGTAATGGATGACTTTAAACTCTTGGTCTCCTGCTTTCATATGTATATAAAGTTTTTCTTTCTGTTCTTCATTTAGTAAAGATATATGCACTAATGAGCTACTCCATTGAGAATGCCCCACCCTGTTTTAGGTGCTGGAGACATGGTGGGTAAATAAAGTGTATTTTCTAATTTGGAAGATTGTATTATACAGATGAACAAATCAGCGATGATTTCAAAACTTGCTCTGAAGAAAAGAAAGGCTGGGTGAGGGGAGGCAGCTGGTTATTGTATTTAGAGGTGTACTTAGGCAAGAAGGCCTTTCTTGCAGACTTGAACAATGAATAAGAAAGAATGTGAAGGCTGGGAAAGACTATCCCAAGACTTAGAGAAGGTGTGTGTAAGGTTTTGAGCTTTGAGTAACTTTGTATTACAAATAGAAAGGAGAAGCCAGGTGGTGGTGGTGCAAGCCTTTAATCCCAGCCCAGCGCTTGGGAGGCAGAGGCAGGCGTATTTCAAGGCCAGCCTGGTCTACAGAGTGAGTTCCAGGACAGCCAGGGCTACACAGAGAAACCCTGTCTCGAAAAAAACAAAACAAAACAAACAAACAAACAAAAAAACAAATAGAAAGGAGACGAGCTCTGAACCCAGAAAAGCAATGGGAAGAACAGCAAAGTTAGAGGTGGCCAGTCCCCCAGGCCAGGCTTGAGACATTGATTTTGTTCTGATCAATGGGAAGATTTAGAAAGCAGTTTAAACAGGTGAAGAGCTTCTAGTTAGTAGAACTACATATCTCTAAACCAGGAATTGGTTAAATAGCAAGATTACAGATGAGAAATTAAAGATCCATACAGAATGTTAAGATTCGAGGGACGAATTGGGGAATAAATGTGATCAAAATATATTGTAAGAACAGTTCCAAGAATTGATTTAAAACTTTATTTCATGTGTATGGGTATTTTGTCTGCATGTAAGTCTATAAATTACCTGCAAGGCTGGTGCATATAAGGGCCAGAAGATAATGTCAGATTCTAGGAACTGGAGTTATCTCTTGTTTTGAGGGGCCATGTGGATGCCAAGAATTAAACCTAGTTTCTTTGAAAGAGTGGACAATACACTTAACTGCAAAGCCATCGTGCCTCCATCACTAATGAAAATACAGTGTTAAAGGTGGTTGTATGATCCATGCCTTTAATCCCAGCACTTAGACAGAGGCCAGTGGATCTCTGAGTTCAAGGCCAACCTGGTCTCCATAATGAGTTCCAGACAGAGAGACCCTGACTTGAAAAAAACAAACACATACTAGGTACTAAGTATTAGGGCTGGAGAGATGGGTAAAATTAGGAACACTGATTGCTCTTCCAGAGGTCCTGGATTCATTTCCCAGCACCAATGTGGTGGCTTACAACCTTTTGTAATTCCTTTCTCAGGGGATTTGACACCCTCTTTTGGCCTCCAAGGGCATCAGACAAGTAAGTGGTGCACAGACATACATACAGGAAAAACACCTATATACATATAATAAATTTTATACACACACACACATAAAATAAAGATTTCCAATATAAATTGTGTATAGTGGAGTGTGTGGGAGAATTGTGTACAAGTAACACACGTAAATGAAAAGTTCTTAAGTTTTGCTTTTCATCAATAGACAGCCCCCATCCTACCCTTCCAAGCTGCTCTTCTGGCTGAATTTGTTTCAATAGATTTGTTTCTAGTGACATCTGAGCTAGTTTTCTGCTCTTCCACATAGCAGTGAACCACATGGATGATAACAGGTTAAAATTGATCAATTAATTAATTGCTATTTACTGTTACAGCACTTCAAAATTTCCAAGATTGCTGTGCATGACTAAAAGAAAACTTTCAGAATAATAAAAGTATCCTGTTTTTTTGTTTTGCTTTTTAAAGACAAGGCCTGTGGTATAGCGCAGGTTGTGATATAGCCTGGAATTCAGTCCCATTGCCTTAGCCTCTCAAGTGTGTTGACATTTAATTGATCCATCAAGGTTTGTGGAAGTGTCATTTTTAAAAACATCAAGATAGTTTCATTCCTGGACTGAGGTCTCTATCATCATCTTGCTGTATTTGTGGCCAAATCCTTCTCCTCTTTGAACTTGAATATAATGGACAGTTGGGGGCCGACCTGGATAACCCTTCCAGTTCTTATGCCAGTTCTTGCCTTTATATGGCAATCTATAGTTTAAAGTTACTATCTGTAGGGTAGTTGCTCTAATTTCATATTCATAGTATTGTCATGTTACATGTGATGCTGTCAAATAGTTTATATTGTTGCTGTCCACCAACCTACTTTTCCTTCTATTTTATGGTGTACGAGTATTCTGTCTGCATTTATGTCTATGCATTACTGGTGTGCTTGGTGCCCTTGGAGGTCAGAAAAAGATGGAACTGGAGTTATAGACAGTTGTAAGCCGCTTTGTGGGTACTGGGAATTGAATCTGCGTCCCCTGGAAAAAGAGTAGCATTGAGCCATCTCCACTCCCAAGTTCACCAGTCTTGAGGGAACTAGAAGACACTGTCTCAACCATTGTTTGTCACCCAATAAAAAATTTGTTGAAAAATGCTGCTTAAATATCAGCATTCTCTCTCTGAGTGAAGCAAAGAGACAATGTTTTGACAAAGCAGGAGTTGCCATTGATAGAGAAGTATAATAAGCACCTAGTTGGTAAAGAGGCACGGGAGGTACAACCAGAAATACATTTCCTTTTATACATTCCATAATATAAAATGTGACATGTTTAAGACACAAAACTTCACTGTCCTAGAAGGTGGGGATGGCTGATGGAGAAGTTGCTGAGTTGGGTTTTAAAGGGCTTTATGGCAGTGCTAGCGTTACTTCATCTCAGGAGCAGGAAACATGAAAGGCAAACATGATGAGATATCTGATCTCTGGATGAACACACTTAAGTCATAGAGGTAGGAGTTAGAGGTAGGACACAGTCTTGGCAATCTGTGTAATAGTTTGTCAAGGCCAGGTGTGCTGTGCTCTTAATCCCAACACTTGGGAAGCTGAGGCGTGAGGACCTCAAGTTTGGCCCTTTGGATTATACGGAGAGACCTTAACTCGAATTAGCCTAAATGAATTACTGTTGATTAATTTAAAAGAGTCTAGTTGGGCCTAATGGTGTAGACCTGTGGTCTCTGTTGTTTTCAGGACAGATGGATGGAAAGCTCAGATCCTTCCTGCTTTATATAGTGAGTTCAAGTCTAGCCTGAGTAACTTGATGAGACCGTTTAAAATGAAAAGTAATTGGGCTGGAGAGATGGTTAAGAATGTTTGCTGTGCCGGGCGGTGGTGGCGCACGCCTTTAATCCCAGCACTCGGGAGGCAGAGGCAGGCGGATTTCTGAGTTCAAGGCCAGCCTGGTCTACAGAGTGAGTTCCAGGACAGCCAGGGCTACACAGAGAAACCCTGTCTCGGAAAAAAAAAAAAAAAAAACCAAAAAAAAAAAAAAAGAATGTTTGCTGCTCTTCCCTGAGTTCAGTTTCTAGCACGCATGTTAGGCAGCTAATAACTGTATGTAATACTAGCTGGCCTCTGAGGACACCCACATACCCTGCATAAAAGCAGGTATTACATATAAATAAAAATGAAGTCTTTTTAGAACTTGAAAAGCAGTAGAAAGAGGGCTAATTTACTAAAAGGCAAGTCTTTTCCTTTGTGTATCACGTGTAGGAGAGCAGAAGACAACAGGGTGCAGTTCCTCGAGTGGAACTCACTAAGTAGGTTAGCCAGCCAGAGCATATTAAGGATACATCTGCCTGTTTCTCAGTGCTAGGATAATAAACATGTGTCCCTGTGCTTGGCTTTTTTACATGGATTCTAGGGTTTGAATTCAGATCCTATGCTTATAAGCAAGCACTTGATTGACAGTCATCTCCCTAGAACTCCATTTTCTTGAAGGTATATTATGTGGTAATTATGTTCTTGAGCTATGTAGTAATAGATACTAGGTGTTATTTGTACTTAGGTCAACAGATACATTGTGTAGTTTGACCCTTTATTTTTTTCTATTTCCTCTAGTTTATTCATAAATGCTTATATAACTGTTCCTTTGTCATGTTTATTTTAGTTGTGGGCTTCCCCAGACCATGTTGGATACTGGACAGTTTGTGAACTGCTCCACCATGGAGGAGGCACCATCTTGCCAGCTGAAACTTGGAGCCTGGATTTTACTAAAGCCAGGGAAACAGTGGTGCCATGTGGTGGCGAGCTGTCACACAAGCCTCACCTCTCCCCGTGGATCTCAGCTCTGCCAGTAGATGCCACTGTAAACTGTCTGCTGTATAATTCTGAGTATGAAGCCTCATTTCCACGAGTTGAAGGGACATTATTTCTCCCTGTTAGAGGTAAGCAAATACATTTTGTTGTTGTTGTTTTTAACCTTACTTTTTTCTTTAAGGCATACTTTCATTTTCTTTAGCATTTCCTATAGCCTGGTACTCATAATGGTTATAATTGAAAAGATTAGAAGATCTGTAAGCAAAATCAGACACCACAGGAAGCCTTATTGTGGTGCAACTGCCAGTTCATGGGTTAAAAAAAACGGGGGTGGTGGAGTGAGCAATTCCCAGAAAACACACGGGGGCTCACCATCATCTATCTATAATGGGATCTGATGCCCTCTTCTGGGATGCAGGTATACATGCAGACAGAGGCACTCATACATTAAAAAAAAAAATCAAAAAACAAAAAAACCCTCCAGTTCAGGAGATGCAATGTCCTCTTCTGAACTTCAAGGACACTAGGCACTCACATGGTGCATATACATACATACATATAACATATATAAACACCGATACACATAAAAGGAAAAACAATTTTAAAGAGTACTTTTGAGTAATTTTCCATTTGTCTTTAGAATATAACCTCATAATACAGAATACACTGTCTTTTATAGGATTATTTTTCTCCTGGGTACCTTGGTATTTAACCCAGAGCCTATGTATTAGACCATTACCTACCAATGAACCATCCCTAATCTTGCCAAAGTAGATATTATTTCAGTTTTTGCTTTTGAGTCCTTTCTGAGACCTCAGAATATAGCCCAGATTGGCCTGGGCCACTCTAGTCTTCCCACCTCGTCACCTGAGTGCTGTGATTATGGACATTTACCACCACACCAACCAGAGAGTCCTATTTTCTCTTAGTACTACTTGAGTACATATTTCCAAATCATAATGGAGAAATTCTGATACCATAGCCATTTGTATAGTGCCTAGTGAATCTTCTCTGATAGCTTGCAGACAACAGGCTAAGAGTTGACATGAATTGAGTGACAGACAGTACCCACTGTCTATACTGGAAATCTTGTTTCTTTCATTCTTACTCTGACACCTCTTTTAGAAACTTTCATATGTTAGAATTTTAATATTCTTTATTTCTAACAGGCAAAGAAGTTCAAGAAACATGGGCAATCTCCCTAGAGCCTTTAGCCATGCATCAGAGGCATTTTCAAAAGCCAGTCAGAATCTTCCTAAGAGGCTCAATAGTGGCACAGTGGTCTTTCCCAATGAGTAGTGTTTTAGGCACTGACAACTGGATGCTCCAAAGTCCAGAGGAACACAAGTCAACTCAAAGGCTGTTGTTTCAGGAGCTGGTAAGCAGACTGACTGCTGAAGAATTCCATCTGGTAAGTGTCCTCCACATGTCAGGGATTCTGTCTAATAGCACACTGGTGAGATGAGATATACTTGTTCACAAAATGCCAAGGATCACGTACCTAACACAATCTCCCTAAAACTGGTGGTAGTTTTCAGATAATACTGTTTTCACTGAAGCATATGAAAATGATAATTAGTAGTGAAGGAACCATTGTAAAATTGCATATACCATGAATCCAGTTAAGTTAAAGACCTTGAGTTTACATAAGAGAAAAGGTAATTGGCCAAATAGGATGGTTGTATGAGACTGAAATCATGGGTGGTTTCTCACCATTTAATAAATACGCTATATAATATACTTAGATTTTAGTGTATTTAAGACAAAGCTGCTGTAGTGTAAAAATAGCATACTCAAAAACTTGAAACTGTCTTCTGAAAGGGAACACAAATATACCCAGCTTTGACTTTTGTTTGTTTGACACAGGGTCTCATCCCTAGTTGGCCTGGAACTTGCTTAGTAGACAAGGCTGGCCCTGAATTCACAGACCGTGCTCTCCTCTGCCCCTCCATTGCTGGGCTAAATGATGGATAGGCACTACGCCCCCAGTTTTTAAATTCTTTACCTTTCTTTGCCTTTGTAATCTCAGAAAATTAGCTTTTTTTTTTAATTCGGTTTTTCGAGACAAGGTTTCTCTGTGTAGTCCTGGCTGTCCTGGAACTCACTCTGTAGACCAGGCTGGCCTCGAACTCAGAAATCCGCCTGCCTCTGCCTCCCAAGTGCTGGGATTAAAGTTTTTAGGCATTTTGATGATAATATTCTCAACTAATTAGCATTTTTTTTTGTAGGTTGCCAGTGTGGATCCTGGTGAAGGCTGGCCCCCCATCACAGGAGTTATTTCCCCATTCTCTGCCAATGCCATGATTCTCACAGTGTTCCGAGCCAGAGAAGCTGAATTTCAGAGACATTTTCTCCAGTTAGCTGTGACTGAAGGTTCCCAGGATATAGCTTCTCCTTTCTCCGATGTTGTAGATAGTGCACTGAATCAGGTTCATAATTTATTAGAAGATCCTGCGTCTTCTGGTAAGTTTTCCCACCAGTAATTAACATAGCATGCTGTGGTTTGCAGTCTCTTCTAGCCTTTTCTTTTCATCATGTGTTTAGTGGAGTCCCAGAATGTTGTAAGTCAAATAAAACTGAGCTCTAGTAGACGCTATAGGCAGTTTAGTTTTAAAAATCCTGAAGGTCTTCTGCTAAAGGCACTATGGAACACTGTACATGTAGATGAACAGGACATGAAAGCAGAAGGGAGATTTAAAAAACGAAACAGGGGAAGAGGTTTAAAGAGAAGGGGCATGGGTAATAACTGTACTAGGAAAGGAATCAAAATATCCCATATTTCTCTCATGTGGGATCCTTCTGTATACATACATACATACATACATACATACATATGCACATGTGACATGAAAGCAGGAGAGCTGTTTGAAGGTGGGAAGGGAAACAGCAAAACTGGGACAGTTTTGAAGGGAGGGGTAAATATGAACAAGGCTCAGTGATACATACATACAAATGTCATAATGAGAAAACATTTTAAGAACTGAATGAAAATACTATGAAACCTATATTTTATACACTGAAAAATTAATTTCTTTTTCAAGATAGGGTTTCTTTTTGTATCCCTGGCTGTCGTGGAACTTACTCTGTAGACCAGGATGGCCTCAGACTTGCAGAGTGCTGGGACTACAGGTGTACACTACCACTGCTGGGCTTGAAGTTTTCATTTTAAAGCTTGGGGTGGAGACGACTGCATCAGGACTGGAATGATATCTCTGCCTGTTTAAGAGCACTGCCTGCTGTTCTAGAAACCTGGATTTAATTCCCAGCACCCAGATGGTGCCTCACAGCTGTATGTAATTCCAGTTCCAGGGGATGCAACACCCTTTTCTGGCTTTTACAGATACTACATGGAAGTGGTACACAGGCACATGCAGGAAAAAACACCCATACACATAAAATTACCAAATAAAAAATAAAAAAGGAACTTCAGGGCTATGGAGATGTCTCAGGGATAAGGATGCTTTCTGCCAAGCCTGAGAATCTGAGTTTAATCTCTGGACCATGTACAGATAGAGAGAACTGACGTGACAGCATATGCACATTGTCTCAGGTACATGCATACACACAGTAATAATAATAGCCTTTTAGAAAGGTATGTTAAATACGTAAGTAAACTGCTTAACACATGTATATCATTCTTAAACAAGGGGTGAAGAAGCTGTAATGGAAGGAAGTGAAAGCAGAGGTTGGTATTATAAAGGTTGAGGTTGGTATTATAGAAATGTGGGTGAATGACAAGAAAAAGAATGTAGTCAAACAGGCAGGAGTATGGATAGGAAGAGTGTAGTGGATAGTTTTCTTGTATTTACATTAATTTGCTTCAAATGCTACTGGTGCTTTTTGCATAGGATAAAGTATTAGCATATTTAAAACAATCACATTAATATATTATCTCACTTGTCAATTGTGTATAGGCTGTTTGTAAAGTTTTAGAAACAGATCAGAAAACTCTTTGGAGTAGTGTAAAATAGCACTGTGAGTATTTTGCCAGTGTTCCATTCTCTAGCATGGCTTGGTTTCTTGGAATATGTAAGTCAGTTGATGACTTACTCCATCCAGATGAGGTTCTACTGCTGCTTATTCAACACACTCTAACAGGCCTGTTCTAACAGAGCCTACATGTCTATAACTCTCAAGATTGTATCTTACTGGCTCAGATTTACCAACTCGATACAGGATGGTGAGTCTACTCTGTTTTAGACTGCTTTTATGTTAGCAGTTTATTACTTATTCTTGTAGTAAATTTCTGAGAAGAGAAAAATAGCATAGATTTAGCTAGGTGGTGGTGGTGAATGTTTAATCCCACCATTTGGGAGGCAGAGATAGGTGGATCTTTCTGAGTTCCAGAGCAAGTTGCAGGATACCCAGGGATACACAGAGAAACCCTGTCTTGAAAAAACAACAGCTGGACAGTGGTGGCGCAAACCTTTAATCCCAGCACTTGGGAGCAGAGGCAGGAGGATTTCTGAGTTCGAGGCCAGCCTGGTCTACAGAGTGAGTTCCAGGACAGCCAGGGCTACACAGAGAAACCCTGTCTCGAAAAACCAAAAAAAAAAAAAAAAAGAAAAACAACAACAACAAGAAAGAAGGGAAGGAATGAAGAAAGGAAGGAAAAGCATAGTTTTAAATACATTTAGAGGAACATTTTAGATAGAAATAAGGTGAAATTTCAGTAATAGGAGCAAAGAGCTTCCAATTCTGTTTACATCCTCACCCTCCACCCCTGCCTCAGACAAGCCCCGGAGGAGTTGGAAATGCAGAATGGCAGATGTTGTAACATGAGCATTTGGAGAGAGGGAGTCAGTCCGGGGGAAAAGCATGAGCTTGGATTTTTCTCTCCTTGGCTCTGATGTCTTCTTCTGTTTTCTGTTCCTTTAGTCCCCTGTGTTCCAGAGTGGGTCCAGCAGGAGCTTAGTCGTACCGGTCCCTGGAGTCCAGCTCTTGTCGAAAAGTGGTTTCCTTTCTCTAACAGCAGTGGTGCCACTTCAGATTTGATGGAATCATTTTGGTAAAGCTTTATACATCTCTTTCTATATTGATCTTTGAAGTCAATAGTCAGATGTAAACAGGCTTGTTCTATAGGAGCAAGCATATCCTATAACTCAGTGTCATGTCTTACCAATTTGTTGCAGTATGATGGGACTCTGCATCTTTAGACTGCTTTAACACTACTGTGTTATGCCGGGCGGTGGTGGCGCAGGCCTTTAATCCCAGCACTTGGGAGGCAGAGGCAGGTGGATTTCTGAGTTCGAGGCCAGCCTGGTCTACAGAGTGAGTTCCAGGACAGCCAGGGCTACACAGAGAAACCCTGTCTCAAAAAACCAAAAACAAAACAAAACAAAACACTACTGTGTTATTCTACTAAAAGCCACGTTTAAAATGAAGTAGATTTCTGAGAATAGAGAAACAACGTATTTTAAATGCATTTAGATGATTATTTCAGTCAAGTGTAAGTAAATACTCCCATAGTATATAGACACACATCTCTGTTATTGTCCTGTTGCTGTGAAGAGATACCATGACCAAGCCAACTTATAAAATAAAGCATTTACTTAGGGGTTTGTTTTTAGTTTCAAGAGTTAGTCCACGAGCACCATAGTTTGGGAGTATGGTGGCAGGCAGTCAGGCAGATATAGTTCCTGAGTGGTAGTTGAGAGCTTACATCTGATCACAACTTGGAGGTAGATCAAGAGAGAGATGAGATCCTCAAAGCCTCAAAGCCTACCCTTAGTGACACAAAGCCACACCTCCTAGTCCTTCCTTAAAAGTCCACCAACTGAGTACAAAGCATTCAAATACATGAGCCTATGGGGGCCATTCTCATTGAAACCACCACACTATTTATCTATCTATATAAAATATATGAAAATCAGGAAGCATTTACAACTAAGTATCAATTACAGCAGAAATTAAGTTACCTTGCATTGGTGAGATTGCTTAATAGGTAAACTTATTAGCTGCCAAACCTGATGACTTGAATTTGATCTCTTGAATCTACATGGTTGAAGAAATAGGTAACTTCTGCGAGTTATCCTCTGACCTTCATATGTGTGCTTTGGCATGTGTATACACACACACACACACACAAATAATTCAAAGAAGATAATTGAACTGTACTATAGGTCTGGTTTGACTAAGAACGGCCCCAGTAGGTTCATGTATTTGAATGCTTGGTCATTAGGGAGTGGGACTACTTGAGAGGACTGAGGAGGTTGGCTTTGTTGGAGGAAGTGTGTCACTGGAGGTGGGCTCTGAGGTTTCAAAAGCCCAAGCCAGTCCAAGCTAGTCCCAGTGTCTTTCTCTTCCTGTGCCTGTGGGTCTGGATCTGGAACAATCAGCTGCCATGTCTGCCTGTGTGGAGCCATGTTCCTCACTCTAATGAAAACCTCTAAACTATAAGCAAGCCCTGATTAAATGCTGCCCTTTATAAGAGTTGCCATGCTCATAGTGTCTCTTCACAGCAAGAGAACACTGATTAAGGCAATAGATTAATTTATGCTGAAAGAAATAGTTATAAATTCACTGGTTATTTTTCTAAAGAGAAAACTAAGAACCAATTAGTAAGAATCAAGTATAAGCAGGGGAAAGAACCAGGAATGGTGGCACTTTCCAGTAATCTCAGCAGTTGGTGAGATGCAGAGTTAGAAGCCAGTCTGGGCTGCCTAGCAGGACTTATCCAGAAGCAAAGACAAAAATCAAAACTACCTCCCACCTCCAATGTAGAGAGGGAGTAATAGGGATAAGAACAAGCACGAATTACATAGAAAATAAATGACAACAGAGACTAAAGGTGGTTTTTAAAAACGTCACTCAAGGGCCAGCAAGGTGGCTCAGCAGATGGAGGTGCACAGACCTTGTGCTTGAGGTCACTCCCTGGAACCTGTGGAAGGATGGAACTGACTCCACAAAGTTATCTGACCTCCACACAAATCATGCACCCATGTCTGCATACACACACTCAAAAGTAAACACAAAAGAAAGAGAAGTCAAAGTAAGTCTTAACACTAAACAACTGAAGAAGATAAAGGTTTTACCCAATTACATGGTTTAGAAATGTAGAAGATATAGTAGAAATTCAAATTACTATTAAAAGGTAAAGGTGAGTTATTTTTACTCTTCAATATAATTATTATCTATTTGTTCCAAAGTTATTTGCTAAAAGAATTCTCTCCAGTTGAATTCCTTTCGGTCAGTCGACCACTATTGTTCAGATACCTTTCTAGACTGAAGAGTCCAGAAACTGTTTATACCACATTGTCTAAAAACACTGTGCCAAGATGCCATATACTGTACCTTTATAGCTACAGGTAAATGATGAAACTTAAGAGAATACAGGGTCCACCGCTGCTGCCTGCTTCTTCTGCCACTCCTGATGCTGCTTGTGTGCTCCTTCAGTGCGGACCTGGTGCCTCTTTTGTGAAGCAGCAGCTGAGGCGATTCCGGTGCTAGCCATGACTGACGGGAAACCTAAGGAAGGAATCAAGACTGAGAACAACGATCACATTAATTTGAAGGGGGGGACAGGATGGTTCTGTGGTGCAGTTTAAGATTAAGAGGCACACACCACTTAGTAAACTAATGAAAGCCTATTGTGAACAGCAGGGTTTGTCAATGAGCCAGATCAGATTCCGGTTTGATGGGCAACAAATCAACGAATCAGACACGCGTGCACATTTGGAACTGGAGGATGAAGACACAATTGTGTTCCAGCAGCAGACAGGAGATGTCTACTAAAAAGGGAACCTGCTACTTTACTCCAGAATTTTGTAATAAACCAAGAATACATTCTCAATTAGAAAACTGCAGTTTGGTCCTGCCACATCCTGACTACTGCAATACAGTTTTCTCTTTCATTTCCCTGTCCCCATTTCTTTATGGTACATAAAGTAACTGGTGTATGTGCACAAGCATATTGCACTTTTTTTCTTTCCTTTTTTAAACTAAATGGCCAATGTTCTGACTTGGCTGACATCGGATGGAGATTATCTGGGGGAAAATACCGGGTCTGTGAAAATACCCCTCTACTCCGTTAGTGGCATGCTCATTCAACTCTTATCTTTATATTTGAATAAGTTACTTTGCTCTCACTGTTTTAACAAAAGAACTCAACAACAATCCTTGCATACCTTGTTCGATTGGAGAATTTTAATGTTTTTCATTTATTGTAAAACTAAAGAGAATTTTATAACTTTTTTGTACGTAGCTGTTACATGCAGGGCAATCTGTCTTTATTTTAAGTAGGGATAAATTACTCTTGAACAAAATGATCCTAGTTTTACCTTCAAGTCAAGTGTCTTGTTTAAATAAACTTCTTGTTTAAAAAAAAGAATTCAGCCAGGTTGTTGGATGTGTACAATGGTACATCCACACACAAATACATGAATAAAATGTAATAAATTTTATTAAATTTAATAAAAGTAAAAGAAAAACCAAACCAAAATACACACAGTGAACTACATAGGCTAATGGGGCACACACCAAAAAAAAAATACAGCCATGTTGCTACATAATGTATAAAGTTAATACTATGCCCATCACAAACAGAATCTATTATTTAAAAACTATAGACTTAATCCCTCTAGACTATGGTCTTAAAAACTACAGTATCCAACAAAAGAAACTTATTAACAAGTCACTAAGAAGACTTAGAATATAAATCACAGGGTGCCCTGCTTCAGGTTTAGTGCTTAGAAGTGTAAGAGGATGGATAGAAATAAGTCGAAGATCAAAATAAAAGTTCCTCCTCTCATGACCTGCAGGTTTTCTGTACAGCTACAGTACACAAGGCAGTGTGGTGTTAGCACACTGGTAAGCCAGACCAGTGGGAGAATGTAGACAGCCTACAGAGCCTGCATCGTTGAGGATGTGGCACATAATGGACACGGGTGGCGGGGTGAGCCCCAGGGAAGACAGGTTCAGTAGTAAGTAATCATCTGACAGTTGGCTATCTAAAAGATAAAAATTGTTTCAGAAAACAAGAAATTTCTAGTAGATTAGAAAAATATGAAAGCATTTTAAAATTATTAGAAAGACATAACCCAGGACAAATTATACATAGATGTGAGTGCTTGACGTGGCTATGTTGCATGAATGCAGATGCCCTAGGGGGTAGGATTTGTCCCCTGAAACTGGAAATACAGATGGTTTGAGCCACCTTGTGGGAATCAAACCTGGGTCCTCTGAAAGAGCAGTAAGTGCTCTTAACCACTGGAGCCATCTCATATACTTCTGTTAAAAGTAGTAAAGATGAATAAAGTAAAGCTATTTATATACAAATGAAAAATATGCTGAATATGAGCAGCTGTTCATTTATATAAAATGTACAACATGGGAAATAGAAATCCTTTTTGTGCTTATACATAAAATACAAATAAGTCTAAATTCCTGTGGGAGTAGATGGGAAAAGATGGAGTGGGGCTTTAACTGTGTCTATAATTGTCTGATTTCTTTTAAATGTTGAAGCAGCTATAACTATTAACAAGAATTTAATCTTGATGCTTTTCTAGTTGAAAAGTTCATATTTTCAAATTAACAGTAAAACTTTAGGAAGAAAAGGGGTGAGAGCACAAACCGCTACCATCCAACTTCTGTGGCATAAGGTGTCTGCTGAAGTTCAGACTGTATGCATGACATTGCTAGCCCTGCACATGTTCTCATGGTCTGCAGAATTGGAATTTGGCCTTATCCTATGCCTCTTGTCTTACAGGTTGTTACACGCTGCCTCACCTGATAATGGTGAATCCTCCAAAACCGAAAGTGAACTAACACGCTGCCTCTCTGAGCTCTACCAGAAAAAATCTCACGAAGAGTCTACTGTACTCAATCAAGAACGCAGCAGAAAGAAACGTATGCACGTAGAAAGCCCGTTTCTTAAGACAGTCTTATTTTCCTTTTGAGACTATACATTTTATTTATTTAATTATTGTTTTTTGTTTTTGTTTTTCAAGACAGGGTTTCTCTGTGTAGAGCCCTGGCTGTCCTGGACTCACTTTGAAGACCAGGCTGGCCTTGGACTTACAGAGATCCACCTGCCTCTGCCTCCTGAGTGCTGGGGTTAAAGTCATGGGCCGCCACCACCACCTGGCCAAGAAAGTACATTTTAAAACACTGTTATTCTTTCTAAAAAAGAAACAAAAGCTTGATTAAGATTAAAATGGAAGCTGGGCGGTGGTGGCACACGCCTTTAATCCCAGCACTTGGGAGGCAGAAGCAGGCGGATTTCTGCGTTCAAGGCCAACCTGGTCTACAGAGTGAGTTCCAGAACAGCCAGGGCTACACAGAGAAACCCTGTGTCTAAAAACCAAAAAAAAAAAAAAAAAGATTGAAATGGAAACTAAAGACAAATTTTCATATTTTGAAATAATTATATTAGTTCAATATGGATTAAATCACTGATGTTCTTCCTAATGAATTGAGCACCTCATTTTGATTATAATAGAAATATTAATACAGCTTTTACAAAAACTACTTATAAGCCGGGCAGTGGTGGCGCACGCCTTTCATCCCAGCACTTGGGAGGCAGAGGCAGGCGGATTTCTGAGTTCGAGAGTTCAAGGCTAGCCTGGTCTACAGAGCAAGTTCCAGGATAGTCAGGGCTACACAGAAAAACCCTGTCTTGAAAAGCCAAAAAAAAAAAAAAACTACTTACAAATATTTGCTCATCAGTTTCTTTGCCTCCCCGACCCCTTAGCCATGAACTGAACCCAGGGCATCAGGCATATTAGGCTTTACCCCTGAGCAGCATCCCCAGCCTGACTGTAATCCTCCTGCTTCACTCATGTTGTTGAACATGTAGAGTGTTTGCAATTTCTTTTTTGTTTGTTTGTTTGTTTTATTTTGTGTTTTTTGAGACAGGGTTTCTGTGTAGCCCTGGCTGTCCTGGAACTCACTCTGTAGACCAGGCTGGCCTACCTCTGCCTCCCAAGTGCTGGGATTAAATGTGTGTGCCACCACCACCCAGCTGTGTTTGCAATTTCTGTCACTATAATGTTGTAATATGTATCATGAGTAAACTCTGAGAGAGTTCCATTTTAGAGGTTTCCAAGAATGAGCTCCTGTGTTAAAGAGTATGAAAATTGTCTTTTGATGTAGATTGCTAAATTGTTTCAGAAAAGGCATGTTCTTGCCTAGTATGCATGAGCTATGAGCTCTGTCCCTAGCACTGCAAAGAGGAAAAGTCTCATCACGACTCTTGACTGTTGGGTGACACTAAATTGAAGTGTGTGTGGGATTGGCTTTGTGTAAAAGTCATTGAGATGTGACTGGAGAGTGGACTCAGCAGTTAAGAACATTAGTTGCTTTTGCAGAGGACCCAGAATTAGTTCCCGGCGCCCATATGGCAGCACACAGCCATCTGTAACTCTAGTTCCAGAGGATCCAGTACCCTCTTCTCATCTCCTTGGGTATCTTTTAAAAAGAAAGAAAAAGATTGTTGAAATATTTTGCTCTAAACTTCAGTAAAAGGAACCTGTTTACTCTGTATTGTAGGTAGAAGCAGATAAAATAACTACCTAGTTTAGATAATTTCTGAAGGAAGAGATTTCATTCCAGTATTCTTTCATAGTATTTGGAAACTATAGTTCTTGGTTCCATAGAAGTGAAACTTGACTTCCCATGCTGATGTTTTGCAGGTGGTATCCCTCGAACTCCAGTGAGACAGAAGATGAATACCATGTCCCGCTCCTTGAAGATGTTGAATGTGGCGAGGCTAAATGTAAAGGCTCAGAAGTTACATCCAGATGGTAGTCTAGATATGGCTGTGGAGAAAGGGCTCCAAAAGACTGTCGTTGGCAGAACAGCAGACAAATTGGAAGACAGAGGAAGAATATTAAGAAGTTCTAAACTTAAAGGTACTCATTCATCCTAGAGCATTTGATGTCTGTGTTACTGTACAAGAGGGCTGGAGGCTGGGGAATCTAGCCCAGTTGGTAGACTGCTTGCCTAGCATTCATGAAATCCTTGGGTTGATTCCCCAGAACCACATAAAACTTAGCATGATGGTTCACACGCATAGTCTCAGCACGAGAAGATAGAAGCAGGAGGATCAGAATTCTGGTGTCCGTGCATCTATGTAATAAGTTTGAGGCCAGCTGAGCTGTATGAACCCTCATGTAAGTAAATATACAAATAAAATGAAATAGGAGAGGGGAGAGGAGACATAGATGGAGATTATTTGGGGAATTGAAGACTAGATTAAAACCTGAGTTACTCTTTAGGAGCCATCTACCTTTAATTTTTTTTTTATTTAATTAGTTTATTTTATTGAACTAAGGCTTCATGTAGTTCAGGCTATTTTCAAACTCTCTGTGTAGCTGCCTTGAACTCCTGATCCTCCTGCCTCCACCTTACCAGTGC
The DNA here is from genome assembly GCF_004785775.1 of Grammomys surdaster. NCBI lineage: Eukaryota > Metazoa > Chordata > Mammalia > Rodentia > Muridae > Grammomys > Grammomys surdaster. The sequence continues at coordinate 2,029,683 of NW_021620849.1, forward strand.
TGGGATTTTGGGCATGTGCCTCCATGCCCAGTAGAATCTTTCCTTGACCTGGAGCTTGCTGAGAGAGTAGGCTGGCTAGCTAGTGAGCCCTAAGGATCCACCTGTCTCCATTTCCCTCCCTACCCCCCTATCCCCCACCCCCACCCTCACCCTGAGTTGGAGTTATAAGTGTGGTCCACCACATCTGGCTTTTTAGAATGCTGGTGCTGGGAGATCAGGTTCAGGTCCTTATAGCTTGCAACTGAGCCATTACTGACCAAGCCCGCTCAGTCAGTTTACAGGTTCTCTAGCGCAGGAGTGAGGATTAAAAGAAAAGAGACGGTTAGACAAAATTGCAGCATGACCCCAGCCAGTTCTGAGGCTGAAGGCAGGTTCCTTTAATTCAACTTTTCTTTTAAACCCTTTTAATTACATGCAAGTATTTAGGTCAGTTCTAGGTTTGAGGAACCAACATTACAGTAGAAACAAACAGTCAGGGAACAAACAAGGCAATATACAGAGTCCCGGGGTGATCACTCTCATGATCGCTGATTCTAAGGGCTCATCAGGATGACAAAGTATCTGAGCCTACTTCCCTGTCCTAGCCCACAGTCATATTCATGCCTGAGGCTTACCTCTTTGTTTTAGCCTAAGACTAGGATTCCTGACTGAATTTACTTCTCTGTTTTAGCCTAAAAATAGACTCCTGCCTGAACTTACTTCCTTGTCATGGCCCAAAGTCAGATTCTTGTCTAAAGCCCAATTCCTTGTCCTTGGCCAATGTCAGATTCCTGCCAAGCAGCCCCAATGGCTTCCCACACATTACTATTGAGTTTTAAATAATTTTTTTACAATATTTTAATTTATATGTGCATGTATGCATGTACATGTTATGGTGTACACGTGGAGGTCAGAGGACAGCTCATGGGAGCTCGTCCTCTCTACCTTGTGGGTCCTAGAGACCAAACCCAGGTCATCAGGCTTGGCAGCAGGCATGCTTAGCTGTGGATCCCCTTACTAGCCTGTTCTTGAGTTTAAGAGGGCTTTGTATATTTTGGATAATGGGCCTTTGTCTGATGTCCTTTGTAAATATTTTCTCCAAGTCTATGGCTTATCTTTTACACTCTGGTCAATATATTGGTAGAACATTAGTATTTAATTTATTTTTAGTTAGTTGGGTGTTTGGGTTTTTGTTTGTTTCTTTGTTTTAAATTTCATGAAACCTTGGCTAATCTCAAGCCTACTTACTATGTGGCTGAGTCTCGCCTTGAACTCCTATCCCTCCTTTCTCCAGATCACCTTTATTGTCTTGTAGCTGTCTGAGACCTTTCTTTTTCCTATTATGACTGACTCACTTTGATCAATCTCGAGCATTATAGGTTGTGTCTGAACCTAATATTCCCATTTGGGTGTTCAATTGTTCTAGCACCGTTTGTTGATCTTTTATTCAGTGTATCACCTTTGTTCTTTGTTAAAGGTCAGTTGACTGCTAGGCACTGTGGAATGTTTGACATCATCCCTGGCATGTACACACTACATGCTAGAAAGCCTTAGTGTCAGTCATGGCCATCCAGAAATAATGAGATCTCTCCTGGAAGACAAAAGTCTCTGTCTCCTTACATAATGCACAGAGTTGATCTGAATATGATAACCAAATGTTCTCCCCCCTCACCCCCCACAGAATTTAAAACTGAAGAGGAGCTTCTGGCTTATATACATGACAACTACCGAAAGACTGTGACTACGGGAGAAATCACATTGTATTCATGTGCTCAAAATATGGTCTCAACCATTAAAGTGTTCCTAAAGTCAAAGGATGTCAAGGAATTAGAAGTAAGAAAGTCTGATAATACTGCCATAGACGTAGTGTTTGGTGGATGGTGGGTTTAGTGCACATACCCTAAAGAATTTCCATTACACTGCACATGATTGAAAACTGATGAATATACTGGAGAGATGGTGCAGTGATCCAAGTACTGCTTCCCACAGGACCCGGGTTCAGCTCCAAGCTACATGGTGGCTCAACACCTGTAGTAACTCCGGTTTCCTTCCTTCCTTCCTTCCTTCCTTCCTTCCTTCCTTCCTTCCTTCCTTCCTTCCTTCTTTCTTTCTTTCTTTTTGTTGTTTTGTTTTGTTTTTTCGAGACAGGGTTTCTCTGTGTAGCCCTGGCTGTCCTGGAACTCACTCTGTAGACCAGGCTGGCCTCGAACTCAGAAATCCACCTGCCTCTGCTTCCCAAGTGCTGGGATTAAAGGCGTGCACCACCACCGCCCGGCTTATTTCTTTCTTTCTTTCTTTCTTTCTTTCTTTCTTTCTTTCTTTACTTATTTATTTATTTTGTAACTCAAGTTTCAAGTGATCTGATGACTTCTGCCCTCTTTGGGCACTGCATGCATGTGATGCACAGATGTACATACAGTCAAAACATCTATACATGTAAAATAAAATAAAGAACATGTGAATATTTAAAAAAGAAAGAAGAGTGCTGAGTAGAGGATTGGGTACAGTTCCAGGTTTCAGGATGCGAGCCTGATACACTGGAGGCTAGGAATTCAAGTAGACCTCTGTCCCCGTGAGGCTGCTGTAATGTGTGTTGTGTGTAGACCTCTGTCCCAGTGAGGCTGCTGTAACGTGTGTTGTGTGTTAGCTATATGAACTAAACTAACGGCTTTAACCCTAGCTACTCTTCAGAATGACTTTTGTTATTGTTGATTTTGTTTTTATTATTTATCTGTTTGTTTATTTTTTTGTGTATATGAGTATTTTGTCTGCATATCATGTGCACTGAGTCCCCTGGAACTGGAGTTACAGAGTTACAGACATTTGTTAACTACCATGTGGTTGGTGGGTATCAAACTTGAGTCCTCTAGAACAGCAGACAGTGCTGAACCATCTCACCAGCCCTGCTGGGTTTTTTGTTGTTGGTTTTCTTTTTCTTTTTCTTTCTTTCTTTTTTTTTTTTTTGGAAAGAATAGAGTTTATTCAGGGCATGGGGAGGGGAGTTAAGAGGGTAGTAGAGGGGGAGAGAGAGAGAGAGAGAGAGAGAGAGAGAGAGAGAGAGAGAGAGAGAGAGAGAGAGAGAGACTATCTCAAGAAAAAAAGATCTTTTTTTGTGGTGTGTGTGTGTGTATAGCAAGGGGTGTGTGGTATATGTATGCATGTGTGCAAGTACTTGCAGAGTCCAGAAGAACATATCTGATCCTCAAGAGCTGGAATTACGAGTGGTTGTGAGCAGTCTAACATTGATGCTAGCTAGCAATCCTCTGCAAGAGCAATATCTGCTCTTAATTCTAGCCATTGTGCCATCTGTACAGCCCAGGAAACCTTTCTTTAACAGTTCAAATCTAAAGGCTTGCTGTATCTACTTTTTTTAAACAAAACAAAACAAAAAAAAACATATTCTCTTTAAGATAGCAAAGGGAAACGTAAGTAACAGTTTTCTCCTACATCATTACTTTGTATTTGCAGGTGACCTGCCTGAATCATATGAATAGTAACCTCTTAAAAACCAGCAAGACCCTCAGACAGAACCTAGGGGGAAAGATGGATAAAGAAGACAAAGTCAGAGAGTAAGAAACCACTTTGTTTATTTTTACCATTACTCCAAAACAGTTCTGAGGTTATCTTTTGTCATAATCTTTATGATGTTCTGAGGGGCCGTTGGAGTCACCTAATTACCTAAGAGGCATACCAGTATTTAGAGAAAGCACTGAATTCTTACTGTACTCATTTCCCTCCCTCCCTCCCTCCTTCCCTCCCTCCCTCCCTCCCTCC
>NW_021620849.1:2033535-2038839 GCF_004785775.1 Grammomys surdaster
TCCCTCCCTTCCCTTCCCTTCTTCCTTCCTTTTTTTTTTCTTTAAATAAAAAAAAAAAAGACTGTATTATGGAGCCTAGCTGGCCTCAAACTTGCTATCTAACTGAGGCTGGCCTTAAATTCCATCTCCTACTTTACCTCGTAAGTATTGAGATTGAGATGTGTGTCACCATTTCTAGTTTATCTAGTGCTGGGATCAACTGTACAGCCTCAGGCATGCTGGGCAAGCACTTCACCCACCCGGCAACATCCCTGATTCCCCTACCCATGTACTGCTTTATTTATTTATTTTTTTTTTCCTCTCTTTTTCAGTACTGGATTGAATCCAGGGCTTTGTATATGGTAGGCACATGCTTTAGCACTGAGTTACATTCCCAGTTCTTGGTCATTGTTTCTTACATTACTAGATCTTTACTCTAAGAAACAGTTTCACTAAGTACCAGTCACAGGAGATGTGACCAGGTACTTTGTTTCCTCCAGGTGCCAGCTTCAGGTATTTCTTCGTCTGGAGATGTGTGAGCAGTGCCCCTCAGTACTGGAACGTACAGATGAGGTGGAGCAGGTAGTGGAGGAGGTAAGCCCATGGCTGCTGCCCTGAGCATGCACTCCTTCTCTCAGCTTCCCGCAGAGCCTGTGGCAACTTTTGGCAATCTCTTTCAGGTGACAGATTTGCTTCGTATGCTGTGTCTCACTAAGGACTCAGCATACCTGTCAGAGTTTCTGGAGGAAATTTTAAGATTGTAAGTTCAATGAGTACTGGCTTAGTTTAAAAAACTTCTGTTGTTTTTGTTGTTTGTTTTGTTTTGTTTTTAACAATGACTACACATGTTGTTGTTTTAGAATTATAAGGTTCCAGGGGTGTTTTTAGTACTAGTAGTAACTCAGTTCTGTGTCCAACCAATATATTCCATAGGTATATTGACTCCATCCCTGGGACAATTGGACAACTTTACCACAGCCTGGGGTTAAAGATTCCTCAGAAGCTGGCTGGAGTCCTTCCTACAGAATTTTTTAGTGATGATTCTATGACTCAAGAGAGCATGTCACCACCTCCCTCATCAAGCGCTCACAGATCAGTGTCAGCCGTTACTGAGTCTGAGCAGTTGGAGGAGCTGCGGACCAGATCGGCCAAGAAGAGAAGGTAGGAGGCGAGGCATGGAGGCAATCGCTTGCACTGTGTTTAAGTTCAGAGTAGCAAATTTGAAGACAGTCGTGCCTCTGCCGATCTAATGTACTAAGGTGGAAGTTGCCTTTGTATCAGAATCAAGACAAAAACTCTGGAGTTCCCTCCAGGTAGCATCATTCACGATGCATTTTTTTCCTCAGGGGATATGTGGTATTTACTTTGGTGTACGAAACCCTTTACTGTCTACAAGGGTTGTCTGAGAACTACAAACCTGCAGTGAGATAAGACGAGGTCTCAGTTCCTTAGAACATCCCCCTGCTGTCTCTATGCTACTCACTAGCTACATCTGAATTAGTCTTTTGTTTTGTTTTGTTTTTTTGTAACTCAGGACTTGTTATAAATATAGGCCAAGTTCATGATAACTAACTAGCATTTATTTAAACAACGTATTCTAGATGCTGGTTTCACTTAAACCTAACTACATATTTGCTCTATTTGGTGTGTTCTCTATTTCTATTTTTAAAAGGAAAAATGCACTGATAAGACATAAAAGTGTTGCAGAGATTTCCCAGACTCTTCGACAAATTGAAGTTCCCAAAGTGTCCAAGAGAGCTACAAGAAATGTAAGTAGTCACCAATAAATCGAGGTTAACTGTTACTCCAGTTAGCTAGGCTGACAGTGTAGAGGGACAGTGGTGTTTCTCCTGTTAGGAACTCACCTTATCTGAAATAACATTTCAGAGTTTTTGGATTTTAGAGTATTTATATAGAGTATTGACAATTAAAAAAACAAAAAACAAAAAACAACAAAAAAACAATCTTTGGGGGTTGGAGAGGTGGCTCAATTGCTAAGAGCACTGACTGCTCTTCCAGAGGTCCTGAGTTCAATTCCCAGCAACCAATGGTGGCTCACAACCATCTGTAGCTGTGCTACTGTGGAATCTGCTACCCTCTTCTGGTGCAGACATAACATTCAGACAAAACACCCTTGTGCATATATAATCCTTTCGGGAAAGAAAAATCTTTGGATTTTAGCTCAATTCAGATTTTGGACTTTTGGATAAAGGGATAGTCAACTAGTGTTAAGTATTTTTATGAACATTGTGAACATGTATTAAACTATAACCAAGTGAATAAAGAAATATAAACTTAAAAAATAATCTACTACAGCTAAGGAGATAGTTCAATCAGTAAAGTACTTGCAGCTTGCATTCAGTCACCAGAACTGCAGCACACACATGTGTACACACATTTGCACACTCATACATGCACAGATGGGGGTAAGGGTTGGCGGTAGGGAGAATATAAGCTGAGGAGATAGCTCAATCAATAAACTTTTTGCCTTAACAACTTGAGGACCTGATTTGATGTCTAGAAACCATGTTTAAAAAATATGTCCGAGCCGGGCAGTGGTGGGGCATGCCTTTCATCCCAGCACTTGGGAGGCAGAGGCAGATGGATTTCTGAGTTCAAGGCCAACCTGGTCTACAGAGTGAGTTCCAGGACAGCCAGGGCTATACAGAGAAATCCTGTCTCGAAAAACCCAAATAAATAAATAAATAAGTTAGTTAGTTAGTTAGTTAGTTAGTTAGTTAGTTAGTGAGATGACTCAATGGTTAAGAGCACTGGCTGCTCTTCCAGAGGTCCTGAGTTCAATTCCTAGCAACCACATATGGCTTACTCCTACATTAAAAACAACAACAACAAATACATGAATAGATTTTTTTTAAGTGTCCAATGAGACTGTTGAGATGGCTCATATTGCCTGCTCTTTCAGAGGATCCAGATTCGAGTCCCAGTACCCATATGGCAAGTCACAACTCTCTGTAACTCTAGCTTCACAAGATTCAGCACCTTCACACAGACATACTTGCAGATAAAATACCAATGCAGGCAAAATAAATCATTTTTAAAAAAAAGACTGGTCTTGATAGTACACACCTTCAATCCTGGCACTTGGGGGAGAGGGACAGGGAGATCATGGCGTCTGAGGCTAGCCTAGTCTACAGAACAAATACCAGGATAGCCAGGGCTACACAGGTTAATACTGTATCTACAAAAAGAAAAGCCAGGGTTTGGGGGCATGTTTAGTTGGTGAAAGTGTTTGCCATGCAACATGAAGACCTGAACCCATGCATAAGACACCTAGCATGGTGGCACATACTTGTAATCTACCACGTGGGAGACAGAGAGTCCTTCCTTCCTGGGTTTGCTGGACAGCTATTTCAGGCCAGTAAGAGGCCCTATCTTTAAAACAAAATGTCATCAGGTCCTGGTGGTGCTTGCCTTTAATCTTAGTACTTAGGTGGCAGTGGCAGGCAGATCTCTGAGTTTGAGGCTGGCCTGGTCTACAGAACAAGTTCCACAACAGTCAGGGGCTACACAGAGAAACCCTGTCTCATAAACGAAAATGTAGATGGTACCTAAAGATTGATATCTTGTTATTCTCTGCTTGCACGTACATGTGGACCTGTCCCTACACACATACATACTTCTATGAGCAAACAAAGACTGTAATGTTTATAGTAATATGAAGAAAACAAGTAAAAGCTAGGAATGGGGGCTGGAGAGATGGCTCAGAGGTAAGAGCACTTGCTTCCCTTTCGGTGGCTCCAGTGGCTGGTTTTCACACCCACACTTTGACACTAGGAAAGCTCACAGCCACCTGTAACTCCAGCACCAGGATCACATCTTTAATCTTCAAGGGCATCTGCACTTGTTCGAGCTATCTCCCACAGAAATACTTGTCAGTATGTTACATTTCATTTCAACAGCAAGTTGGAAAAAAAAAAAAAAAGCTCACCATTATCATGAAGCCTGGTGGTAGTTGGTTTTCTGTGGCGGCACATGATTTTCCTGTGCAGAGAAACAAAGCAGTGTACCTAGAGTCTGCTAAGTGTATGTAACATCATGCTGAGGAAAGTTGGGAGACTAAAGGTGCAGTGACACTTTGGAACATGAATAGTTTGAGAAGAGGTCAAGTCTGAGCTGGAGCTGGCTTCAGAAGCATCCTCACTGTGGTGGTGGCTGCTCCTGTCTAGGCTGCACTTAGCATGGGAGGCGGCTTTCCTTTAGAGGTCACAGTGTTTTTCTTACCACCCCTTACCTGTGGATAAGATGCCAGTATTACAGATCTTCCAGTCATGATTGAAGGGCAGGAAATCTAAAAGCAGAGGGACAGCAGCTGGGAAAACTTTGTGATCACCAGGTTTTATAGTGATTTATACTTTCTAGCTGTTTTTGAATATTTATTAATTTATTATTTTAGATTTTCCAAGGCAGCCTTGGCTGGGCATGGTGACACATTCCTTTAGACCCAGCACTCAGGAGACAGAGAATCTCTGAGTCTGAGACTCAGGCCAGCCAAAGCTATGTAGTGTCACCCTGTTTTAGAAATACAACAACAAAACCAGAGCAGAATTATGGAGATGAGGATTTTATGTTGATTAAAGAATGTATTTGATGCCAGTTGGTAGCATAAATAATGACAGCTGTTGAACTGAAAGGTCAGATACTAAGTTTGTATATAAGAAATGTGAGAATTTTTTTTTTTTTTTTTGAGACAGTTTCTCTATGTAGCACTTGCTGTCCTGCATCTTTTTAGACCAGTTTTGGTTTTTCAAGACAGGGTTTCTCTGTGTATTCTTGGCTATCTTGAAACTTGATCTGTAGACCAGGCTCTGTACTTACAGAGATCAACCTGCCTCTGACTCCCAAGTGCTATGATTAAAGACAATTGTGACTGCCACCTGGCTGTGGTTTTTTTTGGGGGGGGGGGTTGTTGTTGTTGTTTATTTGTTTGTTTATTTGGTTTTTTGTTTGTTTTTCACTGGCTGTGTTTTTTAAAGATCAATATAGTTAAGTAAAGAAGCATGGAATTTGTAGTGTAAATGTAGCATTTTTTAATTATATAAATCACATTAGTATATATTACTTCCTTTGCATATATTAATTCCTAAAGATTAGAAGGATTGCTAGGATGGGAGTTAAAAACGGTTTTAAGTTGCTGTGTGGGTACTGGGAGTCAAGCTCAGGCCCTCTGGATCCAGATGTGTGTGTGCGTGTGTGCGTGTGCGTGTGCGTGTGTTTCAGTTTCCTTACTAGGGACTCTTGCTGGATGCATTTTTATAGTTGTGATCTAGATCACTATAGAAGACATCACTAACTAACATAACTGTG
>NW_021620849.1:2038849-2043414 GCF_004785775.1 Grammomys surdaster
GTCACTAACATAACTGTGATCTAGATCACTATAGAAGACGTCACTAATATAAATGATGACCATATATAGTCTTTCCAGAAAGACCCTGACTAGAATCCTGAGATCACTTATCATGTTTTTCTCTGATGCAGACCTCTAATCCTAGGATTTGGAGCACTGAGCTTTCAGAATGAGTTCACAAGACTAACCTGGGCAACCTAGTGAGACTCAATCTCAAAATAAAACCTAACAGGGCTGGAGGGTAACTCAGTAGAGGAGTCCTTACCTACCATGTTTCGGGACCCTGAGTTCAATTCCCAGTGCTATTAAAAAAAAAAAAAAAAGAATTGTCATGTAGTATTTTATTCAATTATTATGAGAAATAGCATGATTGTAATAGCAACAGATAGGCTGGAGAGGTAGCTGCTCCTATGAAGGACCTGGGTTCAATTTCCAGCACCCACATGGTAGCTCAGAGTCATTCATAATTGCAGTTCCAGGGAGATTCACTGCCCTCTTCTGACCTCTGAGCATGTACCTTGTACACATACAAACATGCAGACAAAACATTCATACATACAGAGTAAAATAAATAAATCAGGAAGGAAGGGGGAGAGGGAGGAAAAGAAGAAAGGAAGGAAGGAAACGGAAAAAATCTTGAAGAATGATTCCCTTATTTAGATGTACCTGGAATTTATACTGTTGACTCCTTTACTAGACTAATAAGCCAAGAGTGGTTTGATGTAGAAGCATTAAAAGCCCAGCATCCTAATCAGTCTTTCCCGTTTAGGTATAGAATGTATGTGTGATCATCACCAAAAAGTTGAAACCATGTAACTAGAACAGTATCTCTTCTCTATCCATTCTTCAAAATGTGTAATACCAGCTATACTCTGCTGTGTATGATCCTAGACGTTTTTCTGTATATTCTTAAAGTAGACATCAACAGTTTGCGTTTGTTTAGAATGTACCCTCATCTATGTATGTAGCCAGCCTGGACTATGTAGAGTCTTGTTTTTAATGAAATTAGGAAACAAAGAAAACAAAAGATCTAAATTATTGTGCTTAGCTTTCTGAATTTTACACACACACACCCCTATCTTTCTGGTGGTACACACCAGTCTCCTGTGTGCTTTCGAATTCCCTTTGGTTGGGTGATTTCCCTGTCTCACTTTCTATGTGGATTACTATCCTGTTGAGGGAAGTCTTTGGAACCTGGCCTTCAGTGTGTGCACTGTGCATCTCTGAATTGCCTCCCTGTTCAGAGGGTTTCAGGTAGAACTGTTGGCTTTTTATCTTGATAGTCCTCATTTCTCATCTCTAGGAGAACTCTCGCCCTGCTTCCGGACAGCTGCCAGTCCCAAGGAAAGACACAATACAGGGTATGTTTTGATTTTTCAATACCTAGTCACTGGAGTGACAAATTTATTATGATTGGATGTATTTAATGTAAGTTACAGCTCTATACCATCATTGGTTGAAAAAAATATATTCCATGTTTTACGGGACAAGATAGTTCAGATAACCTCAAAATACTGCATCTAGTAAATTACCGACCTAAAATATTTTAAAGTGTCATTATCATGGAATCTAAAATTAGAAAGAAAGACAAGAAAGAAAGAAAAAGAGAGAGAAAGACAGTTGGAGCCACTTTAGACAAAAGGAGCTTAAACATGTTGGCCAAAGCACATTTTTTTTGATTTATTTATTTTTATTTATATGAGTACACTGTAGCTTCTTCAGACACACCAGAAGAGGGCATCAGATCTCATTACAGATGGTTGTGAGCCACCATGTGGTTGCTGAGAATTGAACTCAGGACCTCTGGAAGAGCAGTCAGTGCTCTTAACCGCTGAGCCATCTCTCCAGCCCCCAAAGTGCATTTCTTAAGTTAACTTTTTTCTTTCCTTTTTACAATTAAAATATAATTTTATCCTTTTTCTCCTTCCTTTGCGACTCTCTAGTCCTGTTCCTGAGCCCTCCCATCCCTTTGGAAATCATGGTCTTTTTCTTTGTTATTGTTACATTTGTGTGTGTGCAGCACAAACCTAAACATAAAAATACACAGCGTGTTTAGTGTTGCTTGTATGCATATGATTCCAGGGATGACCCCTTGGTATTAGATAGCCAATTAGGGGGCTCCTACCTGTGGAAGACTATTTCTTTCAAGTTCATAATATGTTTTCTGTTTGTGTTTTGTTTTGTTTTAAGACAAGCTCTCACTATTTAGTTCTGGCTGCCCGGCACTCATTATGTAAACCAGGCTGGCCCTGGAGCACACAGAAATCTGTCTACCTCTGCTCTGCTCTAGGATTAACAAATACAAACATTTAATACATTTCTAAGAGAAAATATTAAATTCATTATTAGAAAAAATACTTCCTACAAAGAACTAAGGTTAGATGATAGCGTCACTGCTGAACGCCACCCAGCATTTAAGAATAAACAATCAGTTTGGATTATTTCAGTTGATAACTCTGGACAGTTCATTGAGATGTACCTTGAACAATGATGCTGAGATAACCACAAGCGAAAGAGTGATGGGGGCTGGAGAAATGGCTCTGCACTGACTGCTCTTCCAGAGGTCCTGAGTTCAATTCCCAGCAACCACATGGTGGCTCACAACCATCTGTAATGAATCTGATGCCTTCTTCTGGTGTGTCCGAAGAGAGCAACAATGTACTCAAATAAATCTTTAGAAGAATCATACTGGGCCTCTAACTCATTCTAAAGTCTATGTAAAAACTTTTGGAACCTGTAAGGTCAGTAGTTTTGAGGTCCCCCAGGAGTGTGCTATCCAAAGGAATCTTTTTAAAACATGGCTACAGTGTGGCTTCCCTAAGCAGCTCTGTGTTTGGGTCTGGCATGCTCAGTATGTTGACACCAACATAAGGTTTTTGTTTTTTTTTTTTATCTCCTATCTCTCCCTCTCTGCTTTTAGAAGTAACAAAAGTTCGAAGAAACCTCTTCAACCAGGAAATGCTTTCTCCTTCAAAGAGGGGGCTAAAGAAGGGGCTGCCTCGAAGTCATTCTGTATCAACTTTGGAATGTCTACACCATAAACAGGACAAGTTCAAGAAGACCAAAAGCAGTACATTTCAGGGTAACTACAGAAAAAGAGTTTGTAACAAGTCTGCTGGTGACATTGTTCCCACTTCTATTCCCAAAGTGGTAATTGAGTCTTTCTGGTTTTTCTTAGCTGGTTTAGATAAAGGTTTGCCAATTTTATTGATCATTTGAGGAAAGTTGAACTTCTCTTTATTGATGTTCTGACCTCACTTCCCCTACTTACTTTGGGTTTAGTTTGTTGGCTTTTCTTTTTTCTTTCTTTTTTTTTCTTTTTATTTATTGTTATTATTTTTAAGTTGCTGTTGATGGCTCTGTTTTGTGGAGGGTATGGACAGTAAGGTGTATAATTGTGGGTCTCTTTGGGGTCGTCTTTCTTGGAGTTCATTAAACTCGAGTGGTTAGGTTCGTGTCTTTCATCTGATTAAGGAAGTTTTCAACCATTTTTCTTCAGTAACATTTTCTGCCTCTTGTCTTTTCACCTTCTAAAATTCCCATGAAGCATGTGGTGACATACATGCTGCTATAGTGTACGAGCATGCCTCAGTCTTCATTTTTCTTTTTTCTGGTTAGGCGGTTTAATTTTGGATGACTTTTTTTTTTTTGGACATTAATTGATTATTCTACCTGCTCAGACCCGTGTTTGAATCCCTTAATATTGAATTTCTTATTCCAGCTGTATTTTTTTGTTATTGTTTTAAGTAAGTTTCATTTAACCTAGGCTAACCTCAAGCTTGCTATATAACTTTTGATTTATTTATTTATTTCTTTTTTTCCTTTTTTTTTTTTTTTATAAAGGTTTATTTATTTATATGAATACACTGTAGCTGTCTTCAGACACACCAGAAGAGGGCATCAGATCCCATCACAGATGTCTGTGAACCACCATGTGGTTGCTGGGAATTGAACTCAGGACCTCTGGAAGAGCAGTCAGTGCTCTTAACCACTGAGCCATCTCTCCAGCCCTCTTTTTTTCCTTCTTATCCAAATCATTTTTATCTTTTGGAAATTTTTTTTTTTTTTTTAGGTTTCTCGAGACAGGGTTTCTCTGTGTAGTCCTCTGTAGACCTGCCTCTGCCTCCCAAGTGCTGGGATTAAAGGCGTGTGCCACCACTGCCCAGTGGAAATTTTTTAATTAAAATATAATTATATCATTTTCCCCCTCCTTTTCTTCTCTCCATTCCCTCCCATATTCCCCCCTCACTCTCTCTCAGATTCATGATCTCCAGGTCCATTTAGTGTTGCTTGTGCATGTATGAGTTTAGCACTGAACACCTGGTACTAGATAACCACCTCTCGGGCAACTCCATGGCAAAGACTTAATTCTTTCTCTCTCTCTCAGCAGTCATTAGTTGCCAGTAGTTCTTTGTCTAGGTCTTGTCTAGGGTTGTGAGACTTCCCTTCCATGTTAGCATGTCTGCTGATGTTGTCATTATTCAGGTTTTTTTTAGGCATCCATGATTTTCTTTTTCCCTTCTCTTCTCTTCTCTTCTCTTCTCTTCTCTTCTCTTCTCTTCTCT
>NW_021620849.1:2043424-2099071 GCF_004785775.1 Grammomys surdaster
CTTCTCTTCTCTTCTCTTCTCTTCTCTTCTCTTCTCTTCTCTTCTCTTCTCTTCTCTTCTCTTCTTTTCTCCCTCTCCCTCTCCTTCTGCCGCCCCCCCCCCCCAAAGCAATCTTGCTTGTAAACCAGTCTAGTCTTGAGAAAGACTATGGTTGGCCCTTCAATTTTTTTCTAGCCTATGGGTTTATCAGCTCATTGAGCATATTTAGACAAGTTGTTAAAGCATTTCTATAATTTCAGGTCTAAGCTACTTTAGGGATGGTGTCTGCCAAGCTCTTTTTTTTTTTCTTCCCTGTTAATGGGAAATTAACAGGAAACTAACATCCTTTATTGTTTGCACCCTTTTGGTTTTTGTTATGAACTAGCTATTGACAAATAATGAAGTAGCCGTGTTGATTGGATTCTTCAGTCTCTCAGAGGTTACTGACTTTTGCTTATTGCAATATGTAGTTATCCACTTGTACTTTTTTCCAACCTTCTTTTTTATAAAACATTCCCTGTTATACATAAACACTGAAGTTTCTGTCTTTTATCATTGTGTACCAGCAATTCATAGATGTCTGGGTTCAGAATGGATTAGAAAAAGCTGAACCTGACCCTTTAAATCTACTAGTAGAAGGCTAAAGAGATAGTCCAGTGGTTTAGAGCACCTCCTGCTTTTCTAAAGGCCCTGTATCCATGTTGGGTGGCTTACTACAATCTTTTACCCTAGCTCCTGGGAGATCTGATGGCCTCTAGACACCACCACCAACAGTACTCACATGCACACAAACACTTACATTAACAATCAGGGCTGGAGAGATGGCTCAGCTGCTAAGAGCACTGGCTGCTCTTCCAGAGGTCATGAGTTCAATTCCCAGTAACCACATGGTGACTCACAACCATCTGTAGGGGGATCTGATGCCCTCTTCAGGCAAGCAGACATATATGCAGCAGAGCACTCATACATTAAATAAATAAAATTTAAAAAAATTAACAATCAATCTACTGATAGGTGCTGTGGAACAAAGCCATTGCTGTTTGAGAGGCCTGAAACTGATCCAATGTCTGTACCCATTCCACAGGGATTTTTAAAGTATTTTTACATTGACTTAATGTCTTTTGAGACAGGGTCTGACTGTGTAGCTTTGGCCAGCCTGGCCTGGAGCTTACTAAGCAGACCAGGCCTCAAACTCAGAGATTCACCTCTGTCTAAGACATTCGTCAGGCAGGCTTGTATCGTTTTAAATCAGGCTGATGAACTGCTGTATTCTTTTGAGCCCTGAAGGCTTAGAGTTTAGCTTAGAGTTTAGCATCCTCTCTAGCTAGGTAATAAGCCACATATAAGTTCAGATACCACCCTTTTCCTTGCTGCTGCCTGAGAAGGTTAAGTGAGGTTTATAGTCAACACTGTTTTTGCATCTTAGGTTACCACAAACTGCTGACCAAGAGTGTGGCCGAGACCCCAGTCCACAAGCAAATCTCCAGGAGGCTGCTCCACAGACAGATCAAGGGCAGGTGAGTGGCATCTCTATCCAGATAGATCCCTTCATACGCCCAGGCTACCTTCAGCACTGTCTCACAGGCATCCTGTGCCTCTCTTGAATTTCTTGGCTAATTCTTTTTTTTTTTTTTTTAAGATTTTTTTATTCTATGTTGCTGTCTTCAGACACACCAAGAGAGGGCATCAGATCCTATTACAGATGGTATTAAGCCACCATGTGGTTGCTGGGAATTGAACTCAGGACCTGTGGAAGAGACAGTGCTTTTAACCGCTGAGCCATCTCTCCAGCCCTGTTGCTTATGTTTTATTGACAGTCAAACAATATACACTATTCCACTCTTTCATTAGGCATAATTATTTTAAGACTTATGCATATTGCCTGTATCAATCCACTCCTTTTTATTTTTGATCAGTATTTCATTAAAGAGATCTTCTGCATTCACCTGTTAACAGGAAAGGTGGGTCCTTTTTCCTGCCAGGCAAGGCTCGAGATCCAGCCTACCTTTGCTAGAGGTACAGCTATGGTTTGTTTTTCTGAAGTCACTAGTTGGACTAGGGTAGTTTCTGTTCCTTCCCCCATCCTCCCCACCCTCCACCCCCCTAAAAAAAAGGCTATGGGAGTAAATTTTGTCTTAATCTCTTGGTATCCAAGGTGTCAGCTTCTCCATCACCCAGTCTAAGATATAAGCAGGAAAAATAAAACCTAGGGAGCTCGCTGACCCTCCTTCAGGACCCCAGTTGGATTACCTTTCTTTCCACATCTCAATAAAAATAGGAGAAAAATGCCTCTACTATATATTGTCACAGGTCCACCAGGACATGTACAGATTTCACACACTTGTGAACGTTACAGGGTAATTGTGAGAAGTGAAAGTGACACTCAGAAGCCCTTGACAAGCTGACAGACATCAAAGCTCTTCAGCAGAAATGGAAACATTACTGCTGGGACTGTACAATGTTTAGCTATACTTTTTTTTTTAATGCAATAATGAATAAAAAAAAACCTTTCTATTTTTAAGCTAATTTTCATATTATCAAAAAGCATTCTAGGGTGGTTAAGAGCATAGTTTATTACAGAGGACCTGAGCTCAGTTCCTAGCACCCAGCACCCATGTAGGGTAATTCACACCAGCCTGTAATTCTAGCTCTAGGGGATCCAGTACCTCTGCTCTCTGTGAACACCTGCACATATGTGTACACACGTGCACACGCATGTACATGTGCTAGCACTTTTTTAAATCTTAAAAAACTCTAACCATCTCATAATTCTGTATATTTGGAGCATAGCTTGGTGATGGTGTAGATTCTTAGCTTGTGCAGGATCCATGGTTCATCCCCATCTCTCACACATAAGTGACAATAACTGTGGATGGAAGGGCTTGCCGATGCCAATGTTGTCAAACCAGAGACCTCTGTAATCTTGTTAGGTGAGATATATTCTATTTTTAATGTGTTTTGTTGTTGCTTTTTATATTTTGAGTGTGTGTGTGTGTGTGTGTGTGTGTGTGTGTGTGTACTTGCTTGACCGTGCATGTGGAGGTTGAGGATAGTTTTTAGAGTTGGTTCTGTCCTTCTATCATGTGGGTCTTGGAGATAGAACTCAGGTTGTTGGGCTTGGCACAAGCACCTTACTCCCTGAGCCAGCCTGCCCATTCGTGTCTTTAATGTGTGAGTCATGAGTGCATTGACGCTGAGCTGGTTGGTCTTCAAGGTCTTCTGATCCTGGTCCTGACATTCATGTGGTTGAAGAGTCTCCTGAAAAAGAGGATGGTGAGTGCATCCTTTTGCTGTATTCTGTCTAGTTTCTCCAAAAGCATTCTGTGTTTGTCACTCAGCATATTCTCAAATGGTTTACCGAAATTGGGATGGCTCTGCATCAAGCATACACATACGGAAATGTTGTACAGAAAATGTACTGAATTTCAGTACAAGATATACTTTTACATAATAGAAATAGGGCTTAGTGTAAGGATTCAACTTCCATGTTATACAAAGTGCTGTGACTTATTTTAAAATGTGTCTCATTAAGGGCAGTTTTTTTTTTAAACTTTCTTAAATTGTTTTAAGTGTCTCCTGTTTTTGACAGAAAAATTAGGATCTAGAAAAACATTGTTTAATGGCTTGATAATCTCAGCACTCAAAACACTTTTAACATTTTACCATGTATTCTTCCTAGACAAAATATACATAATGTATATATAGAAGCCATAGTTGAGCTGGACTTGGTGGCACTTGCCTTTAATCCTAGCTCCAGCACTGAGAAGGCAGAGGCAGGTGGATCTCTGTGTATCCAAAGCAAACCTGTTCTACATAGAGAGTTTCAGAGCAAGCATAGGTAGAGAGGAGAGAGAACCTGTCTCAAAAAGCAAACAAACCAACCTCGATTTTTGTTTTATATGACAATCACACTATTTGTACTTTTTTGTTCTTTCTGTCATGCTTAGAGGTGGCAACTTATGAAACTTGTAAAACAAACAAGGTCATGGGTTCATGGTTTCTAGTATCTTGGTGGGACTGTGTATCAGTCTCTTTTAGATTTTTCCGAGACACTTCAGATGCCTCTTAAAGCCATTGTTGAATCTGCTGTCACAGAATGATGCCTGCTTAAACACCATGGAAAGATGCTAAGTCTGAAGGTCCAACTGTTTACCAGCTCTGCTTCTGGTTTTGCAGAAATGAATTTGAGAAGAAGTCCTCGAATCAAGCAGCTGTCATTTAGCAGAACAAATTCTGGCTCCTTCTATTCTGTATCTCAGCCAAAGTCTCGAAGTGTGCAGAGAATCGACTCGTTCCAGCAGAAGTCAGGTAATGAGGCTGGGTATCAACTATGGGTCTTGGTGGCATGTTTTTGGGAAAAAGAAGCATACAGTTTGATATTTTCCCATTAGCAGCCAATAATGAATGTGACACTAGATAACAGTCCCCAGCCTGTAACCGTTCCTCCCTTGGACTCCTACAGCTGGTCATGCCCACTGCTTTCTAGATAGCTCATTCACCCCTACACACAGCATTCCAAATGAGTGGTAGGAGCAGTCTGTACAGTTATTCTTCATTCTTTTATCTGTGATTAGCTTGACTAATATGTAAGTTTTTACATTTATACTAAAAGATACAGTTTTTACATTTATACTAAAAAATACAGTATATTTATACTAAAATAAGTTACTTTAGTTGCCTACATTTCCTAAAATAAGAGTAAAATCCAAGAAGACAGGGCCTAGAAAGATGGCTTAGTAATTAAGAACGCTGGCTGCTCTTACAAAGGACTGAGATTCAATTCCCAGCACCTACATACGGCTTATGGCTAACAACCCTCTGTAGCTCTAGTTCTAGAGGATCCAGTACTCTCTTCTGGCTTTCTCAGGCACTGTATACATGTGGTGCATGTATGTCGATTATATAGGCAAAACACCTCTACATATAATAAAATAAAAATAAGATCTTTTAAAAAAACATTTTTTTTAATTCAGGAAGGCAGCAGTTGTAGCTTTGCACATTATCAGTTGGGATTTTCCACCCCAGCTGCCCTAAAACATCACCTTTCATGTTTTAATAATATTGGGAATGCTGGACTTGGTGGTGCTTGCCTTTAATACCAGCATTTGGAAGGCAGAGGCAGATGAATCTCTGCAGAGTCGAGGCTAGCCTGGTCTATATACTGAATTCGAGGACAGCCAGGGCTATATAAAGAGACCCTGTTCCATCCCCCATCCTCCCCCACAAAAAAGTATACTAGGAGGGCAATTCTAGAGGAAGAATTAAATGTTGTTTTTGATTTGCAGACCAAAGAGAAAATTTTCCAGTTCAAAGTATCCGGTCTCCTAAAACACTTCTTTTTGGGGCATTGTCTGAGATACCCAGCTCCTCCAAGAAGGGTTCAGCCCGAATCAGGAGATCCTTAAGAAGCATGTTGGATTCTGAGATGTCTACAGCTTATGAGGTATAAAAATTTGTAATGTTTAAAATGGTGCAGTCTTGGAGAACAGAGAAACATGGATGAGGAAGCAAGTGTCCAGTAGAAAATGAAAACCAGGGATTTGTAGAGAATAAAAGGTGAGGGGTACAGTAGCATGGGGCACACCTTTAACCCCAGCACTTGAGGAAGAGGCAGGTAAATCTCTGGGTGTGAGCCTGAGAGTGTGTGTGTGTGTGTGTGTGTGTGTGTGTGTGTGTGTGTGTGTGTGTAGTGAGTTCCAAGACAGCCAGGCTACACAGAGAAACACTGTCTCAAAAGAAACCAAAAGAATCTGGGTGGCTGGTTTAAGTCAGATGAGTGCTTACTGGGAACATGGGAGCTTAAAGCAGCAAGCTTGGCTGAGGTCAAGAAAGGAGGAGATAGAGGTGTTCTTGACTTCTTTGGTTGCATCTACCATGCATCTACCATGTGTGTGATCACTCTGGAGGCTTTTCTAGTTTGTATCTTCTTTCATCCAGTCCCATTTGATTGCCCGTCACTGTTGAAAACCTGGTAGTTGCTCTTTATGTCTCTTTCAGGACAAAGCCACCGAGTTAATTCCTACCTTCTTATTTACAGACTTTTGTGCTCAACCAACTCTCTTCCATCCCCATAGTCCCTGCCCTCCTCAGTTCTACCTGGAATATTTTATCAGCCATCCTTAATTTGGATCAAACTGGTCTTTCTAAAAGGTCCATCTGCCGTCTGGCCTTGCTAAAGCAAAGTTCCCTAAGTTTTCCTAAAGCAGAACCTTTGTGTTCAGAAATGATCATCTTAATTTGAAAAACATTGAAACTGCTTCATTGTTAGAGGATGCCACAGAGCTGCATGACCAAGGCCAATCTCCCAAGGGCAGGGTTCTCGGGGTTCCGCCATGTTCATATGCTGGCCTGAGCCTTCCCCCCTTGACAAGGTCCCCTCTGCCTCACTTCTCTAGTCTCTTCCCTCCCTTGCAGATGCCCATTCTTTTTTTCTATTAGTACTTATTAATTCTTAATGTGTGTGTGTGTAGTGATATACATATGTCATAGCACATGTGTGAAGGTCAGAGGGGAGTTCTGTGGAGTTAGTCTTTTGTTCTTACCTTTATGAGGGATCCAGGGATCAAACTTAGGTTGTCAGTCTTATATGGGAAGCCCCTTTGCCTACTGAGCTATCCTGTTGGCCTCAGGCATCCATTCTTTAATACCTGATTCATAAGTCATTTTTCCTTGTCCCTCAGTTGGGTTCACAGGCTGCTTTGTACTCCTGTGTGCTATACCTCACTGAACACGGAAACCTATTAGATTGGGCTTCCCTTGAGACAGTCTAGTAGTGTTATAGAAAGATAGGTATTTGATTTCCCCACTTTGTAGAGGTTTTAGCTACATTGCTAATAAAAACAAAGGGAATTTTTTGGTTTGGGAGTGGCCTTTCTAAGTTATTATTATGCCTATGTATTTGTATATTCTGCTCTTCCCCCCCCCTCCCCCTTTTGATCCTAGGAAAAGTAAGCCAGTACAATCTGAGTATGTTTGGGAGAGGGAACAGGTCACTCCTCTAGTTTCCAACTTAAGATCATTCTTTCAGCTGACTCTAAATCTCCTGTTGGTTTTCTAATGGTCTTGGACTTTACTAAGACAATCTTTAGAGAATATGGATAAAAATATTCAAGCTCTGAAATAAGCATTTTTTTCTTTTCAGACTCCCAAAAAGAGTAACCAAAAATCTCCAAACTTTTCTAAAACTCCACCAAGAAGGTTTCCTCGTACAGCACAGACCGTATTGTATACTCCAGAAAGACTACAGAACTCACCTACAGAAATAACTACACCAAGAAGGTCTCCTCGTACAGCACAGACCGTATTGTATACTCCAGAAAGACTACAGAACTCACCGACAGACATAACATCAGCTGAGGGGGCCGTGTCTGAAGCAGCCATAAAAACTCCCTCTTCCCACGGTTACAGCTCACCATTTGGATCAAAAGTCACTCCCCAAAAGAGAGCCTCTCCAGCAAAAGAAGAGACCTCTCTGCCCCTCCCAAAGCTACCCAGCACTCCCAGAGAGTCTGATGTCCAGCCACCTCCATGCTCCCCAGCCTGTGCGTGGCTCCACTCAGTTAGCTCGAGTCCAGAAGGTCCTTACTGCCCAGCGTCCCCACCTCCTTTGGCTGGCCAGCCCAGGAGTCAGTGTCTGACCCCTGTAAGATACTCCTTCAGAACACCTCCACGTACAGCCCTTGCTGGCACATCTAAGCATCAGGGGCACCAACAGCTCCCTCTCCTCAGGGCCTCTCAGGCACAAGAACCTCCACAGAGACTGGAGGAGAAAGCTTTCAAAATCCCAAAGAAACCAGCAGACACAAGTACTTCACCTCTTTCTCCAAAGGAACATTTTATTTCTCCTGGATGTGATGTTTCCCCTCATGAACCTAAGAACTCTTTGTCAGCCTCCCCTTCTCCTGGAGAACTGAATTGGAAAGAACACCAGACATCACCCAGTGTAACTACATCTGTCTCTTGTCCTATTCCTTTAACTCCTCCTAGAACCCCACAGAGAAGGATCTGCCCCATACCCCCTTCTCCACCATCTAAGCTTCGGAGACTGAATAGAAAGAAGTCCTGTCTTCCTCAGGACTTCCCAGAGTGCCAGCCTGGACCCTCTGCTGCTCTAATGCTTAACACAGCCACCAGCCCAGGGGCTGTCACAGGCTCTAGAGAGGAGCAGTCTCAATCTTCTGAAGGACAGAGTTGCCTGGGCCCTGGTTTCAGGAGTGACTGGCATGTATCCTCTCCTATGCTCATTGCAAGTGACACAGAGTGCCTTCCTCTAATTGATGAAGCTGGACTCCATAGGGTTGAAAACCAAGAGGTAAGAAGTAGCATCTTGCCAGGAGAAGAAGGTGAGGAACCAGAGACTACCATTGCCAATGAGCCTCCCTCTGTGTCTGACCCTGGGATTCCTCTACCTGCTCCTTCCTCTGTGTCTAGCTCCCCTGAGCTGCTGCCCTACACTCTGTGCCACACAGCAGACAGAAAGCAGAGTCAAGACGCCGTTCAGCAGGAGAGTCCACAGGCGTCAGAGGATGCTGGCAGCCCTCAGACCTATCAAGTTGAGCTGGAGATGCAAGCTTCTGGCCTTCCCAAGCTCCGAATTAAAAAAATAGACCCTGGAGTTCTTTTGGAAGCTGAGGCCCTAGGAAAAGAAACTCCCCTGGGAGAGGAGGGTGCCCTCCCTGCTCTCTGTGTGCCCAAGGCCAGTAAGTCCTCTGGTAGAACTGAGCACACTTACTTGTCACCCCCTTGTGTCCGCCCCTCACACAGCACACCTGGCAAGAGTGGAGGTCAAACCTACATCTGCCAATCTTGTACTCCCTCCCGCTGCCCACCCAGTACCCCCTCTCCATTTCAAGCAGATGCTGGGGTTTCTTGGACACCATCCCCTAAGCAAAGTGGGAAGACCACTCCTGAAATTATCAAAGACTGGCCCCGAAAGAAGCGGGCAGTAGACTGTAGTGCTGGACCTTCTGCTGGGAAAGGCGAGGCCAGTATGGACCTTCCTGGGTCTTTGTCACTGCTTGAGCCTGAGCCCGAGGGAAAGGAGCAAAGCCTTGCACAAGACCTCTCTAAGGTTCTCATCTTGGAGGATTTTGAACTAGAGGGGGTGTGTCAATTGCCAGACCAGTCACCCCCCAAAGACAGTGTGTCTATGGCTGAGGAAACCTCCTGGGGACAGTTCGGATTAGGCAGAAAGAGATTCTTGTCTACCAAGGAAGAATCTGAATACAATGTCAAAATGGTCTGTGATCCCCTGAGTGAGGATTCCCAAGCTAGCAAGCATAAAGAATACTCTCCACGCTGTAGTGCACCACCACTCCCTTCTGTAGGGGACGACGAGGTCTTTGTTTCTGGTGAGTTTCTTTTTCAAACCAAAATGGTATGGTTTATATTGGGTGAGGTGTTTGGAGCTCT
Source organism: Grammomys surdaster (assembly GCF_004785775.1). Classification (NCBI taxonomy): domain Eukaryota; kingdom Metazoa; phylum Chordata; class Mammalia; order Rodentia; family Muridae; genus Grammomys; species Grammomys surdaster. Next base: position 2,052,815 of record NW_021620849.1, read on the forward strand.
GGGTGGCCTGGAGTCTTGTGGGACTGCATGTACCTCATGGTATCTCCTTAGGCTCCACTCCACCCTCTGGCTGCATGGTTCGGAGTTGCCTCTCTGCCAGTGGTCTACAGGCCCTGACCCAGTCTCCACTGCTGTTCCAGGGAAGAACGCCCTCCTCTCATAGCAAGGACACCAGAGGTAATCTCCCTGCTACCAAGCTCAGCTCTCCTGTGGGTGACTTGCAGAATTCTGTACTCTTCAGAGGTGACACTGAGTCCACTCTTGTATGACCCTCTGTGATCATGTTGTCTTTTATTCAGGTCTCATTGATTCTACTTTTTTCCTAGATGAGGATGTGGATGTGTTTTCCTCTACTGCCGACGAGTCTCCCTTCAGACAAACCTTCTCCCGGAAACGGCCTTTCAGAACTTACACTAGGAAGAAGCTTATTAGCTAGCTCCGGTAGCACATCGTGCTGGAGGGCTCAAAATGAGGAATGCTATGAGCCTGGCCAGATCCCTTGCATTCTGGAGATGTACTCCAGAGCGGCTTTCTCTGGGTATAGAAACATGCCAGACTCATACCATCAATCCAGCAATGTCCCCAGAACAAGAATGGCCAGGACTTCACAGGACTGAGAAAGTTCACAAGTAAAGATGACAGCAGCTAGGTGGACTTAAGAAATCAGAGACTCTGCAGGGTATAGTAGTAAGCCTGTAGTCCTAGCTCTTGGGAGATGGAAGCATCAGAAGATTCTGACTACATAGCTTGTACAAGGACAACCTGGGCTATATGAGACCCTGTCTCAAAGACAACAAAAGACATTAAAGACTGTAAGCCTTTTTCCCATAGTCATTGTTGAGATTACCACTGGAATGCCTCATGGTCTGAAAATCCCTCTCGTGGTCTTCATATGAGGCCAGGCCCTGACCCTTTTGGGGAAAAGTTGGAAATCTGGTGGGCAGCTGGTACTATAAATAGCCTAGGTGTCTGATCCCAATCAAAGATCCCATTCCAGTTCCAGGCCTTGATGATGCAGAGGACCACTGCCACACTGTGAAATGGAGAAAGGAACCCTTTTGAGGTGTTTGCCAAGCCTTGAGTTCTTTGACACAAGCGGTACTTCATAAAGTAAGACCCATAAGTGAAAGACTACAGCAAGAAGTGAGGTAACAATAAAGGCATCCTGGCAAATTAGCATTTGGCATTTTTGCCTGGGAGTAACTGGCCATGGTCCAGAACAACCATATTGCAGGGCCTGCCCTGAGAGCCAGCTACCTCATAACAGTCTCAGCCTGGTGTGTGCTTGACACCTCTGTTGCCCTGTAATCAACTAAACCCAACTTGCTATGGAGTGTTGGCAGGAGCCTTATTCGCAGTGAGTGCTGATTTGATACTTTCTCAGCCTCTCCAGAAGATTCAACCCTGTTGTGGTCCCAGGGCTCTTCCTGTTGTCAGATTCCAAGAGAAAACTCCCATTTCTCCTTTCAGAGATGTGTTCACTTTGAGGTAAACAACTAAAAAAGGAAGAAAAGCAGTCCTGGAGTACTTGCATGGGTTCGATTCCCAGTAACACTGATGAGTAGAGAAGAAAGGGCTTCAAGTGGGCTCTAAGTTCATAGTTATTTGTCCTGAGTGGGAGCCTGTGCACAGGCAGTGGGGCAGCCAGGCAGTACAGAGGAGGGGCAGGACTCCAGCATGCCCTTCAAGGATGCTCTCCAATAATCTAACCTCCCCCAGACTCCAGCTCTGATAGGCTCCACTGCCTCTTCAGGACACATTTAAGGTGTAAGCCATAATGAGATTTTTTCCTGTTTATTATTAAATGATATTTTTTAAAATTCTAAAACTGCTATTAACTTTCCCAGTTCTCTTCCATCTGTATAAGACCACTGAAGCTGTAACCCTGGTGCCACTCGTTTTGTGATAAGCCTTGGATTATTTCCAGAACTCTGGACACAGGCTTAAAGCCAGAACTGTCCCACAAATGAAAAGGTAGCAGTCGGGAACTACAGCTTAAAGAAAGTGGGTAGAAGGAATTTGCATATATTTTAAAAAAAGACTGCTAAGTACCATTGTGGGGAGAATCCAGTTCTTTTGGGTGTGGCCCAAGTTTGCTGACTCCAATTGGTATAAAGATGAGACTCTGGTGTGAGGTAAGGACTGTCCTTCATAGAGGCAAAACAGGCAGTCTTTCCTCTCAGCAGGACTGGAATCTGCGTCAGGGTCTGACCAAGGCCTACAAGGGGTTTTTCCTGACGTCGATCATCCCTGGACTGGTTCTTCGGGGTTCCCATCGAGGCTTAGGCAAGGGTCCAAAGTTCCAGGAGAGGCCCACTTCACCCATGGGTAACACCCGCCCTACTGGGGGTTCAGTTGTTTCCCGGGCTTTAGGCTCCTCAGAGGAGCCCTGCTCACTGCACAAACTTGAGCGTTTCCATGTCAGGGGTAGTGGGGCATGGACCAAGTCCCGGGACTCATCCCACACACGGGGCACCCCCTCCAGAAGAGAGGACTGCCAGAGAGGTTCAGGAACTGCCGGGTGGAGCCCATCTTCATTTCCAAGGCCTTGTCTATTTTCCAGGCAGAGGTTTCTCTTCTCACAACCTGCCACAACAGCATCTTTGTCAGACATAGAAGGAGACAGAGGTGTCCCCACACCCAGCTTCCCAAAGCCCCCGAACAACAAGCAACTTGAAACAAGCCAATAGAAGCACACATGAAACATCTGGGTGTGGTAGCACAGGCCTGTAAGCCCAGAACCAGGAACTCAAGATCATCTTTGGCTAAGTAGGACTTTGAGGCCATATTCCTCTGACTTCTCAGTAGTGTAGACCCAAATTGGACACCAGTGTTTACCCCGGCTCTGGCCTGTGGTGCTTCCTGCACTGAGCTTTTGCTTCAGCTCCTGGTTTATCCACATGTGTCGGCCTAGTTCCTTCTCCAGAGCTTGAATCCGGACTTCATATTGCCTCTTGCTGTCTGCTAACCCTTCACCAAGGTGATCTGGTGTGGAAAAACAGAATTGGTGAGGGGCTATGGGCAAGGCAGATAGCACCTTAGGCTTGGGGCAGCCATGGGTGTGGGCAGAGCAGCCAGCACCCCAAGCCCTCACCTCGACCCTGCTGAAGGAGCAGCTGCACATTCTGCTCATGCTCCTTTTGCTGCAGGGTCAGCTGGCGGTCCATCTCCAGGCGCTGCCGCTCCAGGGCCACCTCTAGCCAATACACCAGCCGCTGCTGCTCCTCCAGCTGCATCTCCAGCTCCGAGAAGGCAATCTGTTGCTGGTGTTGCTCTTCTCGGAGTGTCACCACCTGTCACAGGATCAGCTACCATATCAGTGCCTTTCCCTAGGTAATCCTTAGCCAGTTGGTAAACATGGTGGCAAGGAAATCACACCAGTTCTTTCCTGCCTCAAACCCTTTCCTACCATAGAGTACTGAGCTGCTAGACAGTGAACCTGGAACAACCAGACCAGGATTTCTCAACCAAAGAATAAGGCATTTGGCACTTGGTCCTGGTTGTGGGACCTGTCTATTATACATTTGGCAACATCCCTGGCCACTACCCCTATCACCAAGGCAAACAAAATTACCTCCAGACATGTCCCAAGGTGCAAAACCATCCCCTCTTGAAATCCCATTAATATAAGTGAGGGCCTTCAGACCATAAGTTGGGGGAAACTATGTCTTATTTTCCCCTAGTTGGCTTCAAAAAGACTGGAGAGTAGAGCTGACCCTGACCCTGTCCCCTTATCTGGGAGAAAGGGACATACTTCTTGGAGATGCTAGCAGTCCTTCCAAGCTACAGGCAGTGAAGGCAAGGAGTTTGCTGGTAATTCACCTTGTCAAAATACTTGCACAGCAGGGCTCTGGTCTCTGAGGAGGAAAGGTAGCTGAGCTTGGCCATGAGATTCATCTCACACTGGGACAGCAGGGAAGCCGAAGCCCGCAGCACCCGCTGGCGGCATGTGATGGCCTCATTCTTGTACTCGATAGCAGCATCCAGGGCCTCGATAGCTTCATCCAGCTGGAACAGTGTCCTCTCCTCCTGCAAGAACAGGCTCACATGGAGGAAGGGTATCAGACTTCCTGAACCTCAGAGTCCTGGGCAGATACACTACAGCCAACACACATACACAACTGAGTCTTTAGTGTCCCCTCAGCCTGAGATGTCTTGACATCAGAAGTGCTCCTTACTGCAGCAGCAACAGGGATACTCTGCAGTAGGAAAGACAGTGCTGCGAGGCTACGATCTCAGGTGCTTATCCATTCCAGGGTAAGCTTGGGAGTTCCAGAAAGCTGAGCTGAGCCTGCCTAAGATCCCAGACAACCAGGGTTAAGTTTCTGGAATGAAGGCTTTCTGTTCAGAAGAAGAGCGCGCTTCATATACAGCTGGGTGTCTAGTTCCACCAGAAGAGGACCAAGAAGTCCACACAGTCCCACATTCATCATTGGGGCCAAAGGGACAATCTCACTCTTATCTTGCAAGGCTTAACACCCATAGGGCACTAAGTCCGAAAGCAGCAAGGCCAGCACTGACGAGATCCAGGGCAAGGGACAGAGGGGAGCAAGACAGGGGGGTGGGTGGTAGATCAGAGAGCTGAAGCATGAAGACAGAGCTGGTGGCCCCCAGTGGGTCTACCTCAGGTGACAGCAGGCTTCCCTGCCTCAACTTGTTATCAATCTCCAGGCGTTGCTTCAACAGTGAGTCCTTCTCCTGGCGCAGGGTGTCTATCTCTCCTCTGATTTGCTGCTGGTTCTGGGCGCTGCCTTGCCGCAGCTGACCACTCTTCTCAGATAGCTCCTTCTCCAAGTGTTCCAGGCGGCTGGACACGCGCACAATGTCTTCATTTAAGGCCTGAGGCAGCATGGCCAGTATGTCAGAGTAGGTACTGTCCTCGGAGAGGACACAGAAAGGGCCTATACTGCTCACTGGATTCTAAGGAAGATGAGGGTCTTTCCCTTGCCTACATATAGTCCAGATGCTTGTTCAGGGATCAGGGCTCTTTAAAGGACCAAAAGGTTTATGGAAGAGATAGCCCAGAGGAGGAGGATCATGCAAGCAGAGAGAAAGGCTTTAACGTTAAGAAAGGATGATGGGAAGAAGTCAGCTGGTGTGTACTATGCTATCAGTACAGAGACTTAGCTGGAGAGTAACTGGATTATGGGAAAGTCTGTTTTTTTCTAGAGGCCGATGTGGAAGGAAGCAGGGGTTCCTGTGTCCAAGGGATATTCTAGGTGATCTAGTGACTCGGAACTCTTGTGCTCCATGATGGCAGTGACAGGGATCCTGGTCTGAGTGTCCACAACCCTTCAGGAAACTGGCTCAAGCACCTGGATTAGAACAGTCCTGGGTTTGGGTGTGACATAGCTCCACTAAGCCTCTTGGCCACAATCTAGTCCCATTTGAAAGAAGAATGAAGTGGCTCAGTAGCTGGCCTTCCTATGAAAGAGGAAGTGCCATGCCAGGCGCAGACGGACCCACAGCCTACCTTCTCCAAAGGGACTCGAGTTGGCCATACCACTTACTACACACGTTCCTCACTTTGCTGATGTGAGCCCCAGTGTAGTGTTGGCAAAATGTGAAATGGACTACGGGATGAGTGTCCATGCCCCACACATTAGTTCTTGAATCACAAACAGCCGTGGAGTTCTTGGAAATCCACAGGATACAGCCCAAAGGGCAAAGCTTCCTGCCTTACCTGGCAAGAACATTGCTTCAAAACCTCTCCTATCTATACCCTGCCCTGCAGGGCCTCGCTCGGCCAGGAACCTTATGATGAGTGCTCACCTGGCTGGACCTTAGGCGCTTGCTCTCGAGTCCCGTCTTCTCCTGCATCAGGGCCTCCTTCTTGGCCAGGATGACCTCCCGCTTGCGGAGCTCCTCCCCCAACTCCTCCAGCGCCCGCCGCTGCTGCAGCACCTTTTCCATCTCCTGGTCCAGCCACTTTTTCTGCTCCTCAATCTTCTGAGGGACAGTAGAGGAGGGGCAGGGACCTCAGTACCTGTCTCTAGCTGGAGCCACTACCCAAGGTCCCAAGGAGAGCAGCAGATCCCCCAGAAAATCCTCAGTGGACCTTGGCAAAGACTAGATCACCCAGCCGCCAAGCTCACTGGGACACAGGCTCAGCCTAGGCGCACCTGCTGCTGCTCCAGGCTCACCACAGAGCCATTGCTGCCACTGCGCCTCTTCCTCTGGAAGGCTGCGATCTCTTCTGTCTTGATTTTCAGGATCTTTTGCTGTTGCTCATGCTTCAGCTCCAGCTCCTGGTGGAGGAGGCCCAGTGAGGTGGGGAGAAAGCCTGGGAGACAAGGCCATGGCATGTGCCCATACCCTCAAGTTTCCCATAAGTTCTTGATAGTGAGAAGATAGACCACTCTCAGAGAACCTACAGTAACCTGTTAAGATCATGTAGCTGTGAGCAGTGGGAACAAGACAGACCCCTCGCCAGGCCAGCCAGAGCCTGACCTTGACGCGATGCTGCCGCTTGTTCATCTCCAGCTCTAGGCGTCGCTTCTGCTCTGTCTCCTCACGGAGCCGCCTCTGCAGCTGCCCCTGCTGTCGCCGCATGAGCTGCACATTCCTCTCCAGCTCCCGTAGCCGAGTCTCACTTTGAGCCGACAGTGACACCAGCCTCTCTGTTGCCTGCTTCTTTTCCTTCAGCACCTAGGATCCACACAGCAGCCACAGGGCTACGCACGGGGGTTACAGGAGCCTGGCAGAGTACTTGGCACAATGGGTGAACAGAGGGACCCAAGGAAAGGGGAGAAGGTAGGTGGATATAGGCTAATGACAACAGAATACCAACAACAGTAGCTACACAACACTTATTATTCATGAGAGAATTATGCTACATGTTCTTTATATAGTAAATCTAACAAATCCATAAAACAGTCTGCCTACTGGGCTGGCAAATGCTTCAGTGTGTAAAGGTGTTTGCTCCCAAGTCCAGTGACTGACTTAAGTTTGATCCCTGGGACCTACGAGATAGGAGAGAACCAACTCCAAAAGGTATCCTCTGACCTACACACACATAGATACATACACACACACTGTGGCATCCTTACACACAGACACACATACACAAAATAAGGAGTGTAATGAAAAAATTAAAATGACTACTATTATTCTCACAGATCAGGAAACAGGCACAGAGAGGCTAGGCGGGTTGATTAAAAACCCACAGCCAGAGGCCAGAGAAACGGCTCAGTGGTTAAGAGAACTTGCTGCTCTTTGCAGAGGACCTGGGTTGAGTTCCCAGCACCTCCCTGGGTTCACAACTGTCAATAACTCCAGTTCCAGAGGATCCGATGCCCTCTTCTGGCTTCCAGTGGTACAAGCACACATGTATTCAGGCAAAACACTCATACACATAAAAATAAATGTCTTAAGAAAAAAAAAAAACGGGTTTTCTAGTCAGGTTGTATAGCCCATATTCTCAACATTCTACCAGATCATCTCTCTGACTAGAACTGAGGAAGGAAGGAAAGAGGAACGTGGCTGGAAGGACAGGTGGGCAGGTGCAGAGGCGGCTGGGGTCATCTGAGGTAAAACCCAGGATGGACAGGGCTACCAGCAGGACTGCCTTCCCCAACACTCCTAACCCTGCACCCGAATGTGAGTTCATTTAGAGACAGAGCACCCTTTAAAGACGCCTTTAAGCAGCTGTGAGGTCCTTCATGGTGATCCTGACCTAGTATAGGCATCCTGTAAACACCAAGGATGCAGGTGCACAGGAAAGGCAGACACACAGAGGGAAAACAGCCAGCCACAGCCTCAGGAGGCCTCAGGAAACGCCCGACTGTGGCCACCGTGAGCTTGCCTATCCAGCCTCCCATGTGAGAGGCGGGAGCGCTGTGGTGTGGCACCCCTCCCACCTGGGGAACCCTCCTTTAGCAACACTAGCAGAATACTATGAACTGCTCAGGGGATGGAAGGTGGGCGCACACAGGCACATGAGCACTCCTCTGTTTAGAAGGCTAAACCAGGCCTTAGGGACCGTGCTCGGTGTCTCTCCCAGAACCAAAAAGAAAGCAGGCTGAGGGTCAGGTCACTGTCCAGCTACGTAGTCAAATAGGAGAGAAGGGTGGGATGGGAAGTAAGCGGAGAGCAGCTGGGACTGTGGATGTGTGCGTGGAGTGGACGTGCTGTGGGTTGAAGGAGATTTTCTTTAGATGTCCACCCTCCCTTGGTCAGCGGGCAGCAGTCACCTCTATTCCCGCTGTGTTGAAAGCCATACTGATTCCAGCATCCCCATGAAGCCAGCCTAGGTAGAGGTTAGGAAGAGTGACTGCCACCAGTGATTCCGGACCCACAATCCTGTTCCCAGAGACCCCAGCTGGGAACCCCAACACTGACCTGCACCTGGCTTTGGGCTGCAGCCACTCTCTTACGGAATTCCTGAAGCCTGGACCTCTCGCTGGCATCCTGGGGCTCCCTGCCTTCCAGCTCACGAAGCTGCCTCTGCCCTTCACACAACTCCACCCGTACACGCTCAGCCTCCTGCTCCAGCTCCCTGATGCGCTGGCTGTGCTGGCGGTTCAGGGCCTGGGCTGCCTTCCCTGGAAGAAAGTGGAGCCAGAGTGGCACAGGCAGACCTCCTCCCAGATGAAGGCCACTGTCCCTCCCCTTGGAGTTCTGTTTCCCAGGGCCTATCAGTCCAGAACACCGAGTGGAGTGCATCTAGCCTCACACCATCATCTTAAATCCACTCAATCACCCCCTAGCCTATCCTGCTTCTGGTCCTGGGTGGCCAGAACTCAATAGTAGACCAGACTGGCCTTGAACTCAGAGATCTCCCTGCCTCCACCTCTTGAGTGCTGGGATTAAATACATGCACCACGACTCCCAGCCCCCTTCCCCTCTTTTTAAATGAGTTTTACCCAGAAGAGTGACCCCAATTATCAAATTTTATCTTTACCTTGCACATGACAAAAAATCAGTATGTGCACTGAATCTGCGTGTATTACTAGCTTCCATCTGCAAGAATGTGCAAAGGGCAGAGGGGGAAGCCGAACCCCACTGACGGGAGTAAACAGACAAATCCCGGCAGAAAGACTTAAGAGCTGAGAAAAGGGAGACCTCTCAAAGGCCTGTGAAACCAACCAAGTGTGCACAGGGCCCAGGTACAGAAGGCTGACTCAAGCCAAAGAGGCTAAACAGGATTGATTTGCTGGTGGCAATCACTCCTAGCCTCTATTGAGGCTAGTGTCATTGGTATACTGGAATCAGCTTAGCTTTCAACACAGCAGGAATAAAGAGAGGTGGCTGTCTGGCTGCTGACCAAGGGAGGAAGGGTCATCAAGGGACAGTGCCTAACCTCTGGGTACTAAGAGCACAGGAGGAGAGTCTGCAGTTCCACCCCCAGCACTGATCAAAACAGAACAAGCCAGTACGTGTGCCTGCAATCCCAGTACTTGGGAAGTAGAGCCAGGAGGATCAGGAGTTTGTGGCCAGTGTTGGCTATACAGCACCTTGAAGGCCAGCCTGGGCTACATGAAACCATCTCAAATAAACAAGTTGAGAAGACACCAAGGGCAAGGCATGGTAGGTAGTAGAAAAAGGTCCAAGTTATTTGTTTGCTTTTGAGAAGTCATTACAAGTGTTAGGATATGATAGCTGGGATTTGCTTCAAAGTATAGCAGCAAAGAAAACTGAGCAGAGATCACTCAAGGTGGACACCCCTGGCGACTGCTAAGTATGGTTAATGACCTCTGTACTAGGCTTTCCCCTTAACCATCTACTTCAAAGTCTGAAAAAAATGAATTAGTAATAAATTCACAACTATTAAAGACATGCAAACAGGCAGACACGATGGCTCAGTGGATAAAGGCACCTGTGGCCAAGCCTAATGACCTAAGTTCAATCCCCAGGCCTGATGGTAGAGAAAACTGACTTCTGTAAGTTACTCTCTGATCTTTACACGGCAACACACACACACACAGAAAGAGAGAGAGACAGAGAGAGAGAGAACAGAGGAGCAAAGAGGGAATGTATTTTTAAAATGTTTTTGGAAAAGCTATCAGATGGCTACCACTTACAGTTGTCCCCAGCTCCCCTGCTAATCACCAGTATCTCTTGTGGGGAAATTGCTTTCTCATTTACACCGTGACTAGGACTGAGTGTCACCAGTCCCCAACACAATACCTCCAATGTAACAGAGTCAGTAGATAAGAAGCTCTGTTTCCTGAGGAATATTCAAAGCACGCCACTGGAATGAACTCCTTTCACCTTCACAGCCAACCTACAGAGCGGGCGCAAGTGCTATCCCCTCAGCCAAGAGAACATAGAGAGTAGAAGAGGCTAGGCCCTGAGGCCTGTGCTGCAGAGCAGTGCACTGCGAACCTTCTCCTAAGCAGCATAGGAAGAAGGCTGAGTGGGAGGCCATCCTGAGGAGGAACCCACCCCAATGCCCCCACTGACCTGTACGGACCAGCTCACCAATGAGCTCCTCCTTCATGCGGATATTGATGGCCAGTTCCCGGATCTTCTGCTGGGCCTGGGCCAGTCGCCACTCAGAGGCCATGGCAGCTGGGGCCTGGCGGGCCTGAACCGGGACCTTGCCACCTCCGACTGCTACAACATGCAGAATATCAGGATCAGCACCCTGACTGAGCATGGACGAGGTAGAGGAGTGGCGTGAAGGGGTTCCCTGGGTACTCCCGACCAAGCTTACCTTGTGGTGCTGGGATGGCAGCTGCTGGCTCTTCTGGGCAGACCTCTGGGCCCTTCCTGTCAGGTGGGCTCCCTGGACGCACCCCTGCCCTCTGACTCCAGCTGCTGATCCCATGTCTAGAAGGCAGAAGCAGGAGTCAGTACCACTCTCCAGCCCCTGACCTAGCCTAGCCACCTCTTAGGCTTGGAGGGAAGAGGAGAGGCCTTGGGACACTCCAACCCCCAGGATCAATGTTACCCAAGATAGAGATGGGGCAGAGCTTAGATGACAAGAAGCACAGGTACCACGGGTCATCTTGGAAACTGAGCATCAGGAAGGAAGTCTGGGCCCTTCCTATCACATCCATCCCACTGAAACCTCCCCACCCGGAGCTCACGGACCTCCCAGGGGTGGTGAGTGAGAGACAGGCAAGAGAATCTTGAGCTATGAGAGGCCTCCATACAACTGCTAAGAGAATGACCAGGAGTCTCCTACAGTCTAGAGCAACCCAGAGCTGACCCTGTGAGTCCAACGTATTGGTTGTCCCTCACCTGCGCAGGTATAAGGTCCGCCTGGGTGGTTCCTCTTCCTCCTCCTCCTCCTCCTCCCCTTCCTCCTCTGAGGCAGTGGAAGAGCCACTTCCCAGCTTGTCCACCTGGGCCAACATCTCTGCTTTGACTTCCTTGCCATTTGTCACCTGCTAAGGGAACATAAAGGGCTCACGATGAGAATGTTCGCAAGGCATCGTCTGAGCCATTTCCTGAGGCTGCTGCTGAAGTGTGCCCTGCCCTGCACACCGTCCTCTCCTTAACTTCCTCCACCCCATCTTTACCCTCAAGCTCTGTCAAGGGACACACTGGCAAGTATTCTCACCCTCAGCCCTCAGAGAAGGATGTGATCTCCTAACATCTGGTTCTCCTCGGGTGACAACCTGCCCTTTCTAGTAGGCAGCTCATGTGCACCCAAGTCCTTTCTCACCACTGACACCCTGCCAGAATGATGGGGTACATGACACACTCCCACCTAACCCAAGCCCTCGGCAACTGCACAGCTGACATGACCTAGAGTTCTGAAGCAACACAGGACTCAACTTTGTCCAAAAAGACCCCAAGCTGCAGAACCTACAGGCAGGGGAGCAAGCCTTGGGGACACCGAGCAGAGCTCGTGGAAGAGGGAGTCTACAGAGAGCCACCCCCAGACTGTGCGTTAGAAGCTCCATCCTCAGGTGTGCAAGGGTACCACCTTGTCATCACTGATATCCTCACTCCGAGCAATCTCCAGCTGCCTCAAGACGCTCCCCGGCCCTGGTCACTTCTGAGAGGCCCCACAGTCTCTCACACTTGGACCCTTTCTCTAGGGACACCTGAAATAGGCTGGTGCCATGGAGACACGAACCAGGGGCACATGCCCGGTGTTGCCCGGACCTACCAAGTCACACCAAGCTCCTCACCTGCTCAGAGCTAACTTCTTCTCCAGGAAGACATGTCAGGGAGAGCATGCCCAGCATGTGAGTGTGGGCACCCTCCAGGGGCGCTGTGTGAGGCCGGGGCACAAAGGATCCCGGTGGCAGGCCTTGCAGGAGCCCCGGTGCTCCCCAGCCAGGCTGGGCCAGCTCTAGGCGTAGCCGAAGTTCCACCATCTCCTCCTGCTGCTCCTGCAAGCGGTCACTCTGTAAGACACACACAGTCCAGGAGCTGATGGGGGCGCGGATGTCAAGGGTGGGGATGTCTGCTGAGCAGCGTAAGTACAAGAAACTGAAGAAGGAAGCTGAGGACATCCCACCTTCCAGGATGAAACTGAAGCGTTTGAGTACCACTGAGTCCTTTCTGTCTGAATAACACACACCACACTTGTTCCTTCCCAAGCTCTCATCCTATCCTGCCCAAGGTTCACCACATTCCCACCACGCCTACATGTCGCCCCCTCCCCCCGACGCCAGCCGGGCATAATGCTGATCTTGTCAGCAGGCTCTCACATGGCATCCTGTGCCCCCAGATGCCAGCTCCAGCCAAAAGGTGCCAAGCATGGCTGTCAGAGGACTTCCTTCACTGTTCTTTCCCTCACTACGGTGCTTCTGTTCATTCTGGCCACCACACATCTCTACATCGCCCTCCACCAGCTGCCCCTTGGCCCAGTTCACCATTCAAACTCTTCCTTCCATTTTGGGGAAAGCCTCCCTCCTCCAGAAAGCCTTCCTGGTCTGCAAGTGGCATCCTACCTGCAGTTTGTACTGCTCCATGGCATCCTCCAAAGCCGCCAGGAAGTCTCGATTCTCTTCCTCTAGCCGGGCCACCTGACTCTGCAGGATCACCAGCTGCTGGGCCCCCTCATCTCCCTAGGGGCAAGGAGAAAGGGAGTGGTTTAGGGGTGGTGCTGACAAGGTGCTGTGACACCCTAACTTTCTGTGCCTTGACCCCAGCTCACCCAGTCCTATTCTACTCATTCCTCCAAGATCTGCTTTGCAACCTTGGTGCTCCTGGCCCTGTCTAGCCTTAGGTTCCTTCTCCAAGTTATATGGGCCATTTCCTGCCATTATTAATAAAGTTTTAATAAGACTTATCATTGATATTATTTTTGTTTTGCTGTGTAGCCCAGGCTAGCCTAAAACTCATGATCCTCATACTTCCGCCCTCACCGAGTTAGAATTATGAATGTGGCCAATATTCCCACAGCTCACGGTTGTTTGTTTCCTTGCTTATTTAGGTTCTTCAAGACAGGGTTTCTGTGTAGCCCTGACTGTCCTGGAACTCGATCCTTAGACCATACTGGCCTTAAACTCAGAGATCCACCTGCCTCTGCCTCCCTAGTGCTGGGATTAAAGGCGTGCGCCACCACCGCCCGGCCACTGCTCTGATCTTACAAAATTTTTATTTAACAGACCCAGAGGCTAAGCAAAGTTAAGGAAGTGACATTAATCACTGAAGTGACAATGAACCCTGAGCATGACTGCTTGGCTTAAAACCCTCTTCCCTTGATCCCTACCCCGAGCCCACCCAGGGCCACCTTTCTCCCGCTGGTCCCCTGTGCCGTCTGGTCCTCGGCTGGAGCGCTTTCGATGCCACTGTCGGGCCCGGAGGCAGAGCTCAGAGCGCTGCGCTCGCCCTCCACCATGCACAGCCAGTCCCGCACTTTGCGGGCAGCAGAGCCGGGCAGCCCGGGCTCGGCCTGCAGCTCTCTCAGGAGGCTGTAGGCGGCGCTGGTGCGGGCCCGGCAGCGCGCGCACTCGGTGCCCAGGCCCGCAGCGACTGTCGCGGAGCCCACGGCAGGGCAGGGCACGCGCCGGCCGCGGTGGATGATGCGCGTCTCCGAGCGGTGTCGCGGCGGCCCGCGCGCACCCGCCGCCTGTTCCTCGGGGACGCGCTCGGCCTCTGGACGCCAGTTGACTGTGGCGCGATTGCGGATGTTCTGGGCACGGCTGGCGTAGTTGAGGGTGTTGAGGGTTTCATCGAAGTCGGAGGAGGAGGGGCTGACGCAGGCGATCATCACCGTCTTGGCATTCCCTCCCAGAGAGTCTTTGAGGATCCTGCGAGTACGAAGATAAACATCAGTGCCTTGACTCTTTTGAGTACTGACCTGGGACCACTAGCCTAGGTTCAAAGCCACCTTTCCTAGAGAGGCTCCACGATCCCACCCGAGCCCAGAGAGATGCGCCAGCTCACCGGGTGATCTTGGAGTCACGGTAAGGGATGTGGCTGCCTCGGCGCTGGGGGTCCCCCAAAGCGCTTATGACATTTCCCAGCGCCAGCAGGGTGCTGTTAATCTGGATGCTCTCTTTGAGACGTTCGCCAGTGCTGCCGGTCTTCAGAACCCTCTCAGAGCCTGCCAGGTCCACGAAGTGGAATTTGGAGACCAGCAGGTGGCCAGCGGCGGGTCGAGGCAAGCGGCTAGGAGCCCTTCCTCGCTGCTCCAGGGTCACAGTGAAGACTGTGTGTGAGCGGCTGGAGAGGCGGTTGAAGTGGGTGGCGCCTGTGTGGCGCGCAGCGTTGCCCATCTCCAGGAGGCTCAGCACCTCGTCCAGGCCTTCCACGTCCACTTCTTTCACCCCACAGAGCACTGTGGAAACAGAAGACTGTGAGCAGCCCCCCTGCAAACAGCCAGAAGACAAGCAAAAACAGTCCAGGACTCCTACCTGCTCTTCCTCACCTACAGCGCCCGGAGTCCCAGCTTTCTCTCACTTACCTTAATGTTTCCCACTCTGGACACAGAAGCATATACTGAACTCACTGGAGACAGCAAGCAAAACCACCACCCAGGGCCTGGATTTCCCTTAAGTGTCTCTCCCAGACAGGCTAAGCCAGCCCACCCTCAGAGTATACAGATAGGCTCTGCTTGTCAAAGGCCTCTCACTCCCAGTTAGTAGACGATTCCCAAGACTTCTCACCAACATTTCCCCGATCATCTTCCCGAAGCTGGATGTCCCGACTGGCAGTGCCCACTTCTAGCAGATCTCGGAACTCTTCCTTGTAGAGTTCCAGGTAGGATACATGTACCAGGCAGTCCAGCAGGTCATTCTCATCAATGAGCTTGAAGGCCTCAGCCATGGCCCTTGGGATGATACCTTGTTCATCTTCATGGAGGGAGGCTGGGGAGATACCACAGAGTCTCCTGCTGCCCCTGGCTGAACCTGGCCCAAGTATCCATCACCACCACCACCAGCTTGAGAATAGAACTGAAGCGTGGAGAAGACAGAGGCCAAGAAGAGCCAGCCTCTGCTAGGCCGTGCTCCAGGATAGTGAGGCAGAATTAGAGACTTCAAGCAACCTCTCATGGTTTAATCAACCGCTTTCCTGATGCACCCTCCTTACTGCATCCCCAACAGATTATCAGATACCTGGACTTGATTACTCCCTGGGACAGGTAAGTCACTACCATGCACAGCTATCTAAATGGCCTCTTATTTTGCTTCAAAGAAGAGAGTGTTTATCCTAAGATGCCATAGGAAGTTTGCTTAAATATATTTGCAACAGAATGCCAGGAAGTTATCAAATAAAAAGAAGACTGAAAGACTAGAGGTGTACCTTTATGGCAGAGCACTTGCCTAACATATGAGCCCTGAGTTCAATACACAGCAACACACACACATATGACTGAAGAATACTTAAGGATAAATGTTCCTTATTGTACATATCACATATATGGTCTTTATCGCTACCCCCAATTCAAAGTAGATGGCTCCACATATTAATTCAAAAACTAAAATAATATTTTATGGCCAGAAAATGCTGCCAGGTATAGTGGTGCATAAACCATGAACATTTATAATTAAATATTGTTCATTTGTGTCTGTGTGTGTGTGGGGGTGAGGATCAAATTCGTGCGTGGCCTTAAGTGAGCCGGCAACTCTACCAGTGAGCTGCGCACAACCTCGGCATATTGGTGAAAAAACAAAACAGCATGGCAAAGACTGAATATCAAATAATGCCATGTTTTACCAGGCATGGTGGTGCACACCTTTGATCCCAGAGGACAGAAGGCAGAGGCAGGCAGATCTCTGACACCAGCCTGGTCTACAGAGTGAGTTCCAGGACAGCCAGGGCTACACTGGGAAATTCTATCTCAAAAGACAAAGAAAAAAAAAGTCATGCTTAAAGTATAAAGTATAATCATCTTCACAGCCAAACCGGAATGCTCAGGAAGGGGTCAGCCTGCTATTCTACGCATGTACTTTCCTGCACTTTCTTAATTTTCTACAACTATTATGCCTCTGTAATTGCTATGGTCTGCGTATGTCTCCCCAAAACTCATGCATTAAAACCGTCACCCCTTACTGTGATAATATTAGGAAACAGTGTGACTTAACTCATGAGTTGGAGCCTTCATGAATGAAATGAGTGTAAGAGAGACAACAAAACAAAACGAAACCCCTCTGCGGGGCTGGAGAGCTGCTGAGCCGTTAAGGCCACTTACTGCTAAATAAAAGGCTTGAGCCAGGTATAATTCTAGTACTGGAAAAGCTGGAAGAAACAACTGAAAGTTTGAGGTCCACCTGGACTACACGGTGACTATCAGGCCAGCCTGAGGCAAGACCCTGCCACAAAAGACAAAAGGCTACCTTGTAAGGTTATATGGAAACTATTGTCCTTAATTTTGTTGACACCTTGACCTTTGGAGGCCCCAGAAACAATTTCTGTTTACAATCCACCAGCATAGCGTTGTTATGGCAACCCCAATGCACTAAAACAGTAGCTAAGAGAAAATAGTTCATGTTATATAAAAGGGGACAATTCCTGCCATTGAACTGGCCAGAGTCTTCCCCAGATGCAGAGGCTCCAATCTCAACTGCTCCAATTGGAACACAGTTCCAAGCCCTTGGTGGCATCCTAAGACACACTTGGTCTTCCTCTGCTATGATTCCAAAAGCCACCTTGAGAAAGCCACTTACCCACAAACCCCACTTCCTGCCTTTCCCTGCCAGCTGGCATGGCCGGTCCATGGAGTGCTGATCTCTGCCCAGGAAACCCCCACTCCCTTCTCAGCATCCTTTCCTCGGGGTGGAGGTGGAGGTGCAGAAATTCAGGGAGACCGTGAGGCCTCTCAAAGTGGTCAAAGAAACACAAGGATCACTCACCCACACTGGCCTCCCCCATGGTATACGTCTTCCCAGAGCCTGTCTGACCATAGGCAAAGACGGTGGCATTGAAGCCCTCAAAGAAAGCCTCTAGGAGGGGCTGCACACAAGCTTGGTAGACAGCCTCTTGTCCAGTGTCCTCTCCCAGTACCACATGGAATCCAAAGTGACGGTCACGCCCCAGGGTGATTCGACCATGCTCAGGATCCACCTGCAGGCAACTCTGATGACCGTGCAGCAGCTCCTTGGGTAGCAAAGGGCGAACTCGAAGGGCCACCCTCACTGGGGCCTCCTCAGCCCCAGACAGCCTCTGGGCCTCCAGCCCCATGTTGAAGGAGAGCAGCCTTGGGATCTGCAGAGAAAAGGAAAGGCGCTTGCCTTCAGCCTGTGGGATGGCCCCATCTTACAGGGGCCAGACCACATAGCTCTAGACTTTGGGGAGGCTGAGGGAAGGGTAGTCAAAGTTCAGAGCATCTGCCCAGCCAATTGACTAAAACCATAAAACCACAGAAACTTCTCTTGACTTCTTCCCCAAAAAAGCCTCAGCACTTAATATCCCAGGTTTTGTGTTCCAGCTGGTCCCCCCTAGGCACCTCACAGTCTCTACCATTCTCCATCCCTGAAACTGCTTGACACCTGCCCATCTTCTTCAAAGAAGCCCAAAGATCCGTCAAGACCAAGTTCCTATCGCTAAATTCTGCCAGTTCTATCTCCTAAATATCTCTCAAGATTATCAGCTACACTCCTCATCCTGTTGCCAAAAACCAGTCTTGCTACTGACATCCTGAAGGGATAACTTCTGCCAGCTACCAGGAGTCTCAGTCTCCCTGACCTCTTCCACCCCGTAGTCTGGGGCATCTTTCAAAATCACAGATGTGACATTCTCCTTTTTACACCCCAACAACAATAAAGGAAGCTTAGAGCAGACATCATACCTTCCCCCATCTCCTGAATACCATGCCTTTCCTCTCCTCTCAGGTCATCAACCTCTGTGTTAGCATCTCCATCCGCCCACGCTTGGGCTGGGCCCACCTTCCCCAGAGGGCCAGGGAAGCGGCTCTGCTCTGTCCCATCACCACTACAGACAGCCCTTTGTGCTGCCCACATCAGACACTGACCACACAGATGCCACAGCCAGATTCGCTCTCCCGATGGAAAGCAAGAACCCTCTTTGTCTATTTCGAACTCCATCATCAGCACCCAGCAGAGGGTACAACGCCATCTAATAATTCGTGATGACCTCCCGCACCCATTCTCGCGTCCTCCTTCCTTACCACATTCCTCAACCCCAGTACCCCACGCCACGCTTCCTTGCTTTAGTATTTACTGTTTAGCATCTCTGCGTGTATAACCGCTCATTCATTCGGTTCTGGTTAGGTGCTGGAGCCTGGGTACACAGAGGTAACAGTGCCTGGCAGCACTCCAATCCCCAGGTAGACTCTGGAGCTGTGTGTGGTCCCGGCTTCTCCTTCCCCACAATGAATGCTCCGAGCCTCAAAGGCGCCCTGAGAACTCCACCCGCGCGACCGGCCGCTGGGAACAGGCCCTCCCGGAAAGTTTGCAAAAGTGATTACAAACGTGGACCCTCGCAGGCTGCGCCTCTTGGCCCGCCCCACGCAGTGAGGGAGCTCCGGGTAAGAGGAGGGACACGGATGGGGGTGCTGCTCAGACGCTTCTCGGGTGAGCCCCGTCTCGCCCTCCATCCCCTCCTGACCCACACCCACCTGCCAGGGTGCAAGAACAGTCCCGGGACGAGCAGCCGAGCTCGGCGGCCCGACGCGGCGCGCTCCGATGCCGTCATCGGGACCCCCGCCCCCCAAACATCCCTCCCTTCACCCGCAACTCCGCCTGCCCCGGCGCTCGGGGGCGGAGGCGCAGGCAGGGCGCCTCCAAGTCCGTCCGCAGACGGGGCGGGGCGGGCCCTCCTACGGGGGAGGGGCGGGCCTCTGCCCGGGGGCGGGCCTGTAGAAGCAGCCAGTAGCGTCTCTTCAGGTCTTAGAAGTCTGCGAAATTGACACCAGACATCTGCCCCTCTCATAGACCCACTTCTTTCTTTCTGCTCCCAAGGTTAAGCCATAATCCTCATTAAAAACAAAACGTAACAACAAAACCACCTTCCCTCAATTCTAAAACTAACTATCACATTTTAGGATTTCTGAGATGAAATGGCATTTTAGAGTCACTGTTAAGGGACACTTGACATCCAGAGAGGTGATGCGGGCTGTCCGTCTCTTTGACTTCAAGGGATTGTTCCCACTGGAAACACCATGCATTGTTGAATTTTTAATTCCAATCTGGAATCCAGGCTAGGATGCACTCACCCTAGCCCATGCCTGTAATCCCAGCACTCTGCAGAATCCTTGTGCAGGGCGAGATCAGCACAGTCCTGGGCTACAGAAGTGTTGTAGCCTCTGGACAAACACAAAAATAAAAAATCTGGGAAGCAGACTGGGAGCGGAGGAGTGGGGCATTGGCCTAGCATGAGAGAGGGCTTGGTTTCCATCCTAGGTACCACAGATAACCAGCATCTCAGAATACATATTTATCTCTTAAAACACCACTAAAGAAAAACAAAATTTAACGTACATATTCAGATGACTGCCTGTTATAAAGGCAGCATAATTAAAGGCTTCAGAAATTTCCAGATCTTCCAGATCTATGAGAAAACCCTCAGCCCCAAACAGTAGAAACACAGCTTGAAGTGAGGCCAATAATGAGGCCATATGGTGTCTCACTGGTAAGATAAGTGTGTGTGTGGGTCCCTGTTAGGCATATTCTCTCCCTCTGTGACACAGATATAGGCCAGATTAGGCCAGATTAAAAGTAGATACAGGCAGGTTTATTAGGAGGCAGCTCTCAGGTGGGTTCACCGATCTCACAGGTGGAGGTCAGTGAAGTCACACATCCGGGCTAAAGCAAGGGGCTTTTATAGAGTTTAGGCGAGGAGTGACGACGAACCAGCAAGGAGCTGGGATGGTGTCCATACAGGGTCAAACACTGAACACATGGCTGGGCACTGTTGGGTGGGTTGCTGGAAACAGAGAGCCAAGGAGTCATTACATGTTCTCTGTGAGGGCAGGGTTTCCCAGCTTGTGCAGGGGATGAGCAGGGGGTTCCAGCCTAACAGTCCCCAGCAGGTTGAGTCCGGGGCAACAGTACCTGTTCTTACACATGAATGCTCTGTCATTTACAGACACTAAGCACCCAGAGGAACAAGGGAGCTTCATGTGGTGTGGAGTGCTCTTAGGATCAAGCGAACTGTTCCTGTGTTCTTTCCTTCATTTCCTGTATGTCACATGGTTAGGTCTGTTCATCCCTGAGCTAATCACTGGCAAGGTGATGGGCCTACAGGGCCTCAGGAGACAACATGGATACTGAGAAGCCATCCACAACCATATCCTAGACTTTTCAGAGGAGCAGATGGCCAGCTGACTCCAGTATGAGGAAGGGCCACCAGGAGGACACCAGACAGCTCTCTGTTAGATGCGCGGGAGCTGCCGGACGCGGTGGCGCTTCCTATAAACTACAGTTCCATGAAGGAGATAAAGCAATAGGGAACTGTAGACTCAGCCAGAGTGCTGTCCAGCATGCTGAGGAACTGCACTGTCAGTCCCGGATATTCTCAGCCAGTTGGAGAACTGCGCAGGAGTAACGCAAAAATGCAAAGCAGCCTGCCACAGAGACAGCCAAAGAGATCCATTTAGGCTGTGGATGCGAAGAAGCCAGCCGCTAAAGCTGCATAAACATCACGGAAGGTGATGGATGGAACATCACATTTTCCAGAGGAGTTATGATTATAATTATCATAGCAATTACAGTAATTAAGTTACAGGGAAGGTAACACTAAAGCTGTTAATGTTACGGTAAAATTGTGGAATTCTGTGGCGTTAGACGTCACTGGAACTGTCCATACAAATTCATGACTTTACAAAGAAGTAAACTTTGCCCGAGCCTTACCAGTGGGCAGGTAATGGTTTCCACCAACACTCATGTGGAACAATTTAACATGACATCCCATTGTTCAAACTGTGCTCTTTATAACCATCCCGAATTCAAAACACATAGTTCCAGACATTAGGTCAAGAACTAGAATAATTGTGTGCGTGCGTGTGTGTGTGTGTGTGTGTGTGTGTTGTTAGGAGTGGTAACATGGGTGTGGTAACATGCCTCTAATCCCAGAACTGAGAAGGTGGAAGCAAAAGAATCAGGAGTTTGGGCTTCAGCTGGAGAGCAAGTTTGAGGCCAGCCTAGGCTATATGAGAATCAAGAAAGAAGGGGATGGGAAAGAAGGAGTGATGAGGAGGGAGGGAAAGGGAGGGAGGGTAAAGAGGATGGCATGGAGAGAGGTTAGGGGAGGAAAGAAACATCCAAATGGTTTGAAAGTGGTAGACCTAAAAGTCCGAAGTTCTAGTAAGCTGGTTTTCTAACTGAGGTGGTTTGAATATACTTGGCCCAGGGAGTGGCACTATTTGGAGGTGTGGCCTTCTTGGAGTGGGCGTGGCCTTGTTGGAGGATGTGTCACTGTGGGTGTGGGCCTTAAGACCCTCATCCCAGCTGCCTGGAAGCCAGTTTCCTCCTGTTTGCTTTCAGAACAAGAGGTACAACTCCCAGCTCCTCCTGTACCATGCCTGCTTGAATGCCGCCATGTTCCCGCCTTGATGATAATGGACTGAACTTCTGAACCTGTAAGCCATCCCCAGTTAAATGTTGTCCTTATAAGAGTTGCCTTGGTCATGGTATCTGTTCACAGCAGTAAAACCCTAACTAAGATAATTACTTACATGAAAAAGCAAAGTGCAGGGCATAGCAAGGTCACTCCTGCCAACGGGCAGTGTGGGGATGCCTAAGCAGATGTAGAAGCTGAAACCACTGTGAGTCAGATAGTCCTACAGAAATAGAATCCACTAGAAGCTAGACTTGTATAACACGACATTGATCAATGGCAGCAAGTCAGACTCCCCAAGACACCAAATAGAACTCGGTCTATTGATTCTAACCAGGTACCAGACAGCACTGGGTCAGAAATTTCCAGCTGATCTCTGAGAAACAGGTCTCCAGTTAGTTCTCCACATGGATGGAAAAATTGAATCTCCACTTAAATAACATTTTTTAAAAA
The DNA here is from genome assembly GCF_004785775.1 of Grammomys surdaster. Taxonomy (NCBI): domain Eukaryota; kingdom Metazoa; phylum Chordata; class Mammalia; order Rodentia; family Muridae; genus Grammomys; species Grammomys surdaster. The sequence continues at coordinate 2,075,135 of NW_021620849.1, forward strand.
TACTCAAATGTAGTTTATGAATATGAATATGATATGAATATGAAAATATTTGGAGAAATACATGTGACACTATACCTGTGTCAGTGAAGACACGGGTTTAAGTTAATAGGACAGTCTTTATTAGGCAGCCGATGACTCCACTGGGTGTTCCAGACCTTGGTGCAGTCCTGAGCCTTTCTCAGGGTGATTTGTTGCAGTGTTGTAGATGATCTCAGGGTAGGTAGGGAAGTCCAACAAGGGTAGGAGGCATTCAAGGTAGATGGGGAAAGTCCAGGGTGGGTGGGGCTGCCAGGCACAGATAGGGAGACCCAGGATGAGCCTGCATTCCTGTCTGCACATCCAGCCACTGCCCATGGAGCTCTGCCAGAGACAGACTGCTTCTGTGTACCAGTGTCTAAGGACCCCTCTTGCCAGGTCCATACCCACTACAGTTCAGAGCATTGGTGAGTGTGGTGTGTACTTTGGAGAGGTATGCTAGTCATGTTCACACGTGCATGCCCCTGTCCCTATTTTTGGCATCCTTGAACTCCCAAACCATGGATTAAGGTATAAAACTCATTACAACGAAAATGTGCCAAAGCTCAGGGGTCAACCATACGGTACCACATAGCTGGAGCCAAGAAGTTACTCATGGGTCTGAGGGACTCTGATAGGGTCTAGTGGTATATGGATACCTAAATGACAGGTGTGTCCTGATGGTTTACGTACATTTCTAAGATGACAATAACTGAATAAAATAGAGTTTCCTTTAAAAGTTACCTAGAATCATTGGTATTGCAAATTATATATTTCATCAAGAATATCATAGTTACAGGTTATAATTTGTCCGCACACACACACGCATAAAACTCTGTGTGTGTGTTGCTGGGTATCAAACCCAGGGCTTTGCACATGTTAAGCATATGTTCTACCAATGGGCTGCTTCCCAGGCTTACTGTTTACAGTGGGGGAAAAGGAAACAACCTAAAAGTTCATTCTTAGGAAGGTAACTACACCAAATTATCCATATTAAATTCATATTATGGATTACCACTCAAAAGAGCAAGTAGGGCTTCTGATACTGGTACAAAACCACGGATAAGATGTGCAGTTGAGGAGCTGGAGAGAAGGCTCAGAGGTTAAGGACACTCATTGCTCTTGCAGAGGACCTAAGCAAAGATAAGGGTTTATACACACGTGCTTGCCCAAGCGCTGTATATGCTGGAAGAACACACCGAACTGTGGCTGGTCTTATGGAAGAGAACCAAGAAATCCATAAAGAAATACATATATACACACACACACATTGTAATGTTTAAACGTTACAAGTATATATTATGAATTTTCTAGATTGAACAAGTATTGGTATTTCCAGAAATGGGATTTGGAATGAACAGTGGCTAAGGATATGTGCTCTATATAATATACACTGTATTAAGCAAAAGGCAACCACCGCTGGTTCCCAGCATCTGGGGTTTCAGCCTTCCAGGGTGACCACACAGGCCGGAGTGATGCCATGGAAAAGCGGTTGTCCAAAAGCTGGCACTAGAGAGGACAGGCCGGAGGCTCCACCTGTGCAGGGGAGAGAGACTCAGAAACCGGAGCTGTTATCTAAATAAACATGTCAAGGCATCAGAACCTCAGCTGCTCTTTCAAAGCAGTGTGCTAAGAGCTAGGTAATCAGAGGATGTCACAGCTCAGCAATAAAAATGCACTGAGAATTCCTGACATTCAGAGGGAGCTGGCCAGAAAGGGGATCACCTAGCACTGGAAATGGAACCAGCCTGGACTATATAGGGAGACACTATTGAAAAAGGGGAGGGGGAGGAGGGGGAGGAGAGGGAGAAGGAGGAAGAGGGAGAGGAGAGGAAGGAGAAGAGAGGAGGGAGAGGAGAAGAAGAAAAAGAGAATGAGGAGGGGAGGAGGGGGAGGAGGAGGAGGAGGAAAGAAGAATAGAGGGAGAAGGAAGACAAGAGGAAAGGAAAAGGAAAGAAAAGGAACTGTCAACTGACCCACTTCTTTTGGCAATAAATGCATGTCCACAGAGAAGGGAATTTTAGAACTAGCCAGGTGTCACTTGGCAACAAGTTTTGTTAAAGAAGTGAGAAATCCAATTAAGCAATTGCTTTTATAGTTTTTTAAAAAAAAAAGCCATAAGAGATTCTGCCAACGAGAGAGGAGAAGAGAGTCGACCGCTGCTCTGGTGCCCCTTAAATACTGGCTCTGATGGTCAAGCCCCCAAAGGATGCTTTAGAAATGATGTGTTCCTCGAGAGCATCGTGGGGTTGTGGCTCGGGTTCCTAAGAGGCCACCCTTGGGCAGAAGCGACCTTCCTGTGGGGTGGCGCCGGGGCGAGCAGAGGCGCAGGCTGCTCAACTCTTCTTGCGCAGCTGGTTGTACTGCGCGCGGCCCAGGATGGGCTCCATGACGCTGGGCCGGAAGAAGCTGTCGCTGACCCTGCGCGCAGGCTTCTCCCTGGGCATAGCCAGGAAGCCGGAACGCGCTGACGTCTCGGTTTTGTCGTCCAGGCCCGGGCAGGAGGGCGCGCTGAGACCCCGCACGCTGCGCAAGCTGCCGCGGGGCTGGCCGGGGCGCGGCGTGGACTCCGGGCTGGCGGGCCGCGCCCCCGACCCTTTGCGCTCCGCCTCTGCTGGAGGGTTGTCGATGTCTCGGAATTCACTCTCGGGCTCCATCAAGGACAGCCTGGGAAGCTGACATCCGGGTACCCTTGTTAGGGATCCCTCTCCAAGGAGTCACCACCCTTTCTGTGACCTTTGGCCTGGTTCTCCCGGGGGGCTGCCATCACAGGGACACAGACTGAGGTGTAGGCCATTAGGATGGGGGTGGGGATCCGGGAGACTCCTGGGGTTCTAAGGGCTCTAATCGCCTCTGGTAGAAGGAGGAGTCCCCATCCTTGGAGCGTGCCACCTCTCCCAGTTTCCGTATGTTTGGGACCAAATACAAGTAAGCTTGACTGCCAAGCTCTTAATAGCAATGACTAAGTAACCTTTCCCCTGGCCAGATCTAGGGTCGCCTGTTCCACTAAGCTCTCCTTCAGCCTGCTCAACCTGTAACTTCCATTGGAGAGGGTCTCAAGGACTCCCAATAGGACAGCATTAGTGTCCCTTGGCTTTTCTTTTTTTTCTCCCCCTGTTGGTGATAGAATTGACATAGGGCCAGCTGCTGTCCCCAGATGCATAGCCTACTGTTCAAGGTACCCTGAAAGCCTATTGGATGGTGGCATGTAAACCTACCAAGGCCCTTCCTCCAGAATCTGAAGAGGGAGGGCCGAGCCACTAGGGACACACAAACAAATGATTCTATCATCAAGTGGGAGGCACAAGGCAGGGGGTGGGGTGGGGGTGGGGATCTGAGGTCAGGGCTGTGAACATCTGTACTTCGGGCTGGGAAAGATCAGTGTATAAGAAGGTTCTGAGCGCTGAGGGTTGGAGAAGGGTCTCCAGGGACTGGATGAAAAGAGGGTCTACATCAGTCAAATCTACCTTGGGAATCAGAAGGTGGCCCTGGGGCAGGACTCACCGGCACATAGTGTACCACAGTGTCTACCACGTTATCCGTAACACCCTTCAGGGCATCGGATAGGGACATGGCCCTCCCTTTGGTGGAGGAGACAGCCTGGGCTGGTGTGAGGTGCAGGATCCTTCCCACCGTGCCCAGCACAGCCGCAGGTGCCCATGTCACTGCTGAGATGGTGTTCCGGAGAGTCTTCTGCATGGTGTGTACCACACCACCCAGGAGGCCTCTCGGGTTGGGCAGGGCTGTTACCTGTGGGCCAGAGAACCATTAGCCCCTGCCCTATATCAGCTCCTCTGACCCTTTCCCCAACCAACCGCCCCAGCTAGAGAAGGAATGTAGACACAAAAGAAACAAGAAGAAAGGAAGGAAGGAAGGAAGGAAGGAAGGAAGGAAGGAAGGAAGGAAGGAAGGAGGGAGGGAGGGAGGGAGGGAGGGAGGAAGGAAGAAGGAAGGGAGGGAGGGAGGCTGAAAGCGAGGAAGGGATGGAGGGAGTGAGGGAGGGAGGAAGGCAAAAATCTAAGACTGGGTCTGTCCCTAGCTGTAGGGAGTGGCCCTGGTCATGTTACTTCCTCTTTCTGAACCCCAGTCTCTTCCTCTACAAAATGGAACAACAATCCCTGCCCTGCCTACTTTTATTGATATTGTGATGCCCATTGAGTGACATAGTGATACTTTGTTGGCTGTGGGTTTGAGGGTGATTTGGGGACAGGGTCCTTTATTCTACCCCATTCCCCTCCTTCTCACTCCCCCGACATGAGCTGTGAGGCCTTCTCTCTCTTGTCACCTCTCTGAGCTCGTTCTCCTCGCCTTCTGATTCCTCTTCTTCCTCCTCCTCGTCTGTCTCTTCTCCCTCTGTGTCCGTCTGGTCCTCGTGGTTCTCATCCTGGGAGGCTGCCAGCTTGTGCAGCCAGGGTACCCTCACCTCACTCTGCCGCCGGGACACCACCTGCATGGCTGCTGATGCACCCCATTGGGCCAGGCTGCTCTAGGGGGGGACAGCAACAGACACCTGCTCAGCAGACCCCTCTAGGGTGAAAAGCCCTTGTCACAGGAGCAGGGTAGGGTGGTGGACAGAGCCTGGTTTTTTAAAAACATATTTAAAAATTTCATTTTATGTGTATCCATGTGCACCACCTGTGTGCTGGTACCCACGGAGGTCAGAAGAGAGCATCCGATTCCCTTGACCTGGAGTTGTGGATGGTTGTGAGCCACCATGTCTATGCTGGGAACTGAACCTAGGTCCTCTGCAAGAGCAACAAGTGTCCTTAACCACTGAGCCACCTAGCTAGCTTCTCCCCCCACCCCCACCCCAGCATTTTGATTAGTAAAAGCTTATGGAGGAAGCTATGTTAGTGATGTGTGCTGTCACACACCGATAGCACAGAGCTCTGTGAGTTCTTGTAAGCACACTGTATGTAACCAGAGCAGATCAAGACAGAGACTATTCCACACCACACAAGACTCTCCCGGGTGTCCCCAGTCTGTATCCCCCGTCTGTAGCCCTCTTCTGACTTCTACAGCCACATATACTTTCTGGCTACTCTCTTTCCTTTTTAGTGTTGGGATGGAAGCCAGGGTCCTTCCATGCAAAGCTGGAGCTACACCCCCAACCTCTGGGCCCATTTATTTACTTTCTTTCTTATCTTTACTTTTATCTATGGAAACAAAGTTTCACTATGTAACCTGGCTGGCTGGAACTCACTATGTAGACCAGGCTAGGCCCTAAACTTGCAGTGACCCTCCTTGTTTCTTCAAAGAACCAACTCCCGAGAGTTGCTTTTGACCTTGGCACTAGTGCCCCCGTGACATCCATCCATCCATATCTCAGAAAGAGTGGAGGAGATGACACACAGAGTAATAATAAAACAACAATTTGAAAAGTGAACCACTCACATCTGGATGTAATGGGAAACACTCACATCTGGATGTGATGGGAAACACTTGTAATCTCAACACTTGGAAGGTTGAGCCAAGAGGATTGCCACAAATTCAAGGCTAACCTGGGCTACAGAATCAGACCTTGTCTCAAAAAACCAAATCAATCAATGAAAGCTTAAAAGATAATGAAAGTAAAGGGACCTTTCTCATGACTGAAAAGCAGTCGTCCTTTCCCGCTGACTTCCAGGTTTTTTCTTCTTGAAATCCTATGAATATTTGGTCTCACGTATGCCCAGGCTAGACCCACCTCCAAGTTCTAATTTTGTTATTTGTCTCTGGTCTTCTGTTTATTTGTAGAGGATCTTTTGTTGTTGTCTTTTGAAATGACTTCTCACCATTCAGCTCTGTGTGGTCTGGAACTTGTTCTATAGACAGGAATGATCTCAAACTTGAAGAAATCCTCCTGCCTCTACCTCCCAACTGTGGAGATTACAGTATGTTCTAACACACCTGACTTTAATATTGCTTTTTCCCCCTTGCTTTTTCTTTCCTTTTTTTTCCAATTTAGTTTCTCATTAAGTTCCTTTAAAAAAATTAAAAATCATCCTAACTGTATCAAGATGAATAGAGAAGCAGCTTTGCCTGAGTGTACTGGGGAAGCTAAAAACCCTAGAAGGGAGGACTGGAAATCTGTATAGTGAGAGATGATAGCTAGCAGGTCTCTCGTCCATGGAACAGGTTTTACGATTTTTGTTTGTGAGTGACACGTCTACTGTTTTGATAGCAAACGGGGGTGGGAAGGCAAACGTAAGAGGCCTACATGGGGTCATAAAGGCTAGGAGTCAGAGACACTCAGAGGCAAGGTGGTGGGGCAGGACCACCCCTCAGTTTGCATTATGTCCTTTTTCTTCTTCCATGGCCTAGACAAACTAGTCCACCATCCTCTTAGGACCCCTGGCTTTATGTCTAAAGTCCCAGTCCAGCTTGAAGGATGTTTCCAAGACAGAAGGGACCAGGAAAGCCACAGAGCAGGGCCAGGCAGAACTCAGAGCAGACACTCACCAGGGGTGCCACACCCGGGATCCACATGGCCAGAGAGTGGCCCTGCTTCAGGGCCCACGCTGTGGTCTGCATGGTGTGTCGAGAAAGAGTGTTGGCCAGGGTGCTGACCCTCCTCACGAGGCTTGGTTTGGCCTTGGGAGCCTTCTGGGTCTTCTGCCTTCCAGAAGAAGAGGCTAGATAACAATATGGGAGGAAACAGATCAAAGAGGGCCTGAGGGGCAAAATAAGAAATGGACCTTGAGGTGGAAAACCATGACCCCACTGGTGATAGCCAATGCCAAGCTCTTACATTTGGGGTGGGGGAACTCAAGCCTGGGAATCCTCTGAAGATTCTGAGGAACATTCCCTATCCCAGAGCAGGGCCAATAAGACCTGCAGCCTTCCACTGATCCTCGGGGCTGAGCAGCCAGCTGGTTCCCAGGGAAGCCAGCCAGTCTGAACAGTAGATACCTGACTCCGCCTTGTCTGGTGGCAAGAGGAACTCCACCACCTTCTCGATGCTTCCCAGAGCCAGATCAGCCCCTCCAGAGGCCAGTCGGCCGACTCGGGTGTTGGCGGCATATTCCACTGTCTCTTTGGCCATCCCCAAGGCGAGCTCGCAGCCGGCCAGAGTGGCCCCCAGAACCTTGTCAGAAGTGCTTGCAATGGGCACACTGATGCTGTTCCTGGCACTTCGAAGGCGGGTAGAGATGGTGCCCTTCAGTTCAGAGGCGATCTGAGGAGTGTTGGGAGATGGTCAGCTATGTGGAATCCCTCACAGGCCCTGAGCCCAGCAGCTCCCTGGAGGGCCCTATTTAAAGGCCCAGGGCCAGGCATGGCAGCACACACCTGTAATGTAAGGACTGGAGACTGGCACAAAAGGGTCACCAAGAGTTAGTGCTACCTTTGGCTACATAGTGAGTTCCAGACCAGCCTGGGCTACATTATAAGACTCTGTCTCAAAAACCCGAAAGAAATAGATGATGATGATGGTGATGGTGATGGTGATGGTGATGATGATGATAAGACTCAGGAACCAGCAATAATATGTGGGAAGAGAAGACCCCGACCTTTGCTGTACTAGCTACCTGGGTCTCCTGGCTTCTCCACAATACCTGAAGAGCTGGCCTTAGAGGATAGCCCCAAAGCCAAAGCCTTGCCTGTTGGCACCTGTCCTGATTCACTTCATTCACACAAGGCACCCCCTCTTCTGAAGCCCTACCCTTGCTCCTCTGTCTTTCCCTCACACACTGTTCGCACCGACTGGTCCAAGTTTTACAGTGGGGTAGTTAACCTTCTTCCTCCTGAGAGAGACCCTGGGAGCACCTCTCTAGCAAAGACAAGTTGACTATCTGGAGTACCAGAGAGCAGGCGACTAGCAGGCCTGCCCCCTAGTGGCCCTCACCTCAGGCCGTTTACTCATCTGCACAGTGTGGGTAGCAAAGTTCATTACCAAGAATGACCCATGAGGACTCTATGAAGCCCGTGCTGTGGCTGTTGGCAAGGTCAGGGCGCAGGGGAGATTTGTAAGAAAGATTGGTGGTTGCTCAGTAAAACACACGAGGTCATAGGCCTTACTGAAGCCAGCACTGGATAAAGGTAGATAAAGGTGTGCCCAGGGGGAAGTGACTTCTTTAGTCTCGTGGTCCTTAAAAGGTCGGATTTCAAGGCCATGTGCGTAATCCTGAGATCTCATGGAGTGGGACCCAAGCTCTTAGGTAGCTGTTCTCGACAAGTAGCCTTGTGCAAGCACACAGAGTCTCAGATCCCGGGGCCAGGGATTCAGAAAGGTGTGCAACTATGGAAGGGTCCTGTTAAGGTAGCCCTTCCTTCCTTTTGAGGACCATAAAAGTGTCTATCTGAGCTTGTCTGAGGCACATACCTGTTATCCCAGACACCCCAACTCTACCTGGGCCCACAGGAAGAAGAGGGGTCTCTACTCATCCCCATGAACACAGAAAGTTGCACAGTCAGACTGTCAGTTGTTCTCCATGAAAAGAGGTCCCAACGGAGTATAGGGAGCACCAGGGAAGAGAGGACTCACCTTTTCTGGAGGGTATTGAAGCGCTGGGATCTTTTCCTCCAGGTGGTCCAGTCCTCTGCAGGCCAACTCATTGGCAGCTGTGACTGAAAGGGAAGGGCCACGCTGGGGTGATCCCTGCCTGCTCCTGAGGAACTAACAGTGGCCTCCGTCTCAAAGAAAGTACAATGGAGCCCACAGATCCAGCCCTGCTGCTTCCAGGGCATTTGGGGACCAGAGAGTCTTTGTTATATTTAACCCTCATGTACTTATGATTCCTTGAGAGCAGGGTCATTTTGGAGTCGGTGGGACCTGTGATCAAGGCCTCGCACCTCCACTTATACAGCAAGTGGCTTTAGCAATCCCTTCTGTCTGGTAAGACTTCCTATTCTTTAATCGCTAGGGTCCTGGGTAGTAGCTCTCTGCTGCCCCCTCCTGTCAGGAGTCAGAACCATCAGGCTCTGGTTCCGCGGTTGGATAGGCAAACCTGTGCTGAGTGATGGCTGTTCTATGAATGACCACCAAGCACTTTTCTCTTCCCTCCCCGCCTCTCCATTCAGGGTTATGTGGACGTGAGGAAGGTGGCACCGGGGCCTTTGCACTAGCCTCAGTGAGACCAGGTTCACTTAGTCCTGGAGATGATGAACTCACAGCCAGAGTCTCTCCCTAGAACCAGCTTTAACCTCCAACTGTCAAGATGGCTGAAAGCTGACAGGGAGGAGAAAGAAGTTGCCCCTGGGAGTGGGACAAGCCACAGAGGATGCAGACAGGAGACTGCCCACGGTCTGCTGAGGGTGCAGGCTTTGTGGTCAAGGTCATGGAAGGCACAGATTCAAAGGGTATTTATAGATCCTCTTTCATGTTTCTTTCAAGTAACAAAGTGCCCAGAGGACTTGGCTGTCTTCTGATTGAACAGAATGAGGGCTTCCAGGAGGGCTAGCCTAGGGCCTGAGACATTTTTATTATCTTGCTATCAGTAGCTGAATGTGTTTTTCCTTGGACAACTTTATTTATGCATATGGTGCATTTTCTCACTCTTATCCCTGGGTCTTCTCAATTGCTCTCCCACTCTTGTCAATCCCCATGTTCGTTTCTCATGTCCTTGTCATTTTGTTTTGTCGCTCACAGAATTCAACCAGGACCATCTACGTGACCACAGATTTTAAGTGGAGCTCTAAGTCTTCCTTGCCTGGGTGCTGGGTAGAATTCTCACAACTCGCAAGCCTCTAACAGGATGGTAGAAGATGCTAGATTTCTCAGTGCTGCTAAGAGTTCCCCCGCGTCCTGCCAAAAGCTGAGTCTTCGGGACCACCATACTTTGAGATGGAGGCAGAATAACGGAGATGGGGCGAGCCTCTTAAGGCTCACCTGGATGGACCCTTGTTTTTGCCACCAGTAGCTCTCTGCTGCCCCCACTTGTCGGGAGCCAGTATCAGCAGCAGCTGGGTGAGTGGGCCTTCTCTCTCCTTAAGCCTTCAGCTTTGCTAGGCCAGTTTTCCTGTGAGATTTTGCTGGTTTGTGATACTGCTGCTTCTGTTGCATTTGGAGTTGGGGTTGGCTAAATGTCCTGCCACTGGCCCTACTCTCACTGCTGCTCACAGAGAGTTGCCCACCTTCCCCCAGCCCCGCCCCACTCCCGGACATTCTTTATAGGCTGGGCTACAGCTGAGGCAAGTATAGGCACGTGTCTGTAGAGGAGATGACCAGGAAGTTGATATAGGCAAGCAAGGGAAGCAGTCAGGGAAGTGGACAAACGAACTGTGAGATGATCAGAAAGACCGACAAACAGACAGGCAGACGCGCAGAAAGGATCACTGGACGGGCAGGATGCCATGGAGCTCTATGAGGACTCACACTGGGTGGACAGCCGGCGGACCACTGGCTCCATGCTCCAGGCAGCCAGGTTGCTGGCACCCTGTACACCCTTCTCATAAGCATTGCACACAGAGGCCACCAGGGGGTGGGCTTCTTTGGTGCTGTTGTAAGTCTTCTGGAAGCACTCACAGGTCCCGCTCACCACAGGCAGCTGCAGAACTCTCTGGAGCACATTCTCCTGCTCCTGTCAGCAAAGAAAGAGTCAGATGCTCCCACCCCCAATCAACCTCCTCGAGAGCTGACTCTTGCTAGGATCATGCATGTCGTCGGCGAGGCCAACCCAAGTCTAAGGGAAGCAAGGTATCTCCAAATGGCCCGTTCATGAGAACACGAGGAAGCCCACAGGGAAAACGGGACCCAGCCTGCCACGCCTTCCCAGTCACCACCTATACTCTTGAGAAGTCCTCAGTCTCTAGGAACCAAGTCAAACTCCATCCCCACTCCCAGCTCATCCCTTGTAGACTGATTACAGAGAGAAAGTCAATGCTTGGGGGTTGTAGTCCACCTTCAACCAGTATCTTCATCTAAACATTTTCATGGTCTTTCTGAGGTGCTGGACCCATGCCTATGGATGCTGGACCACTGCCAAATAGGCTCTCCTCCACTCCCACATCCCTTGTGACTTGATAGAATATTCTTCCCTCACTATCACCATCTCTGTGAGACAGGTGATGTACATCTCACGTATCCCTGGATGCGTTTGAACTTGGTGCATACTTGAGGATGAGCTGGAGATCCTAACCCTACTGATTCCATCTCCCAGTGCTGGGATTACAAGCATGTGTCGTGCGTCACTAGAATCAACTTTCGACTGTCTTCCATCATGGTTGTGTCTGTCCTTGGGCTGCTCTGCCACCCTGTCCTGATTATGTGTATATGTCTCCTTTACTCCCAGTAGAACGGCCTCTAGTCTCCAGTGCCTGTCTGAAAGCCTAACCCTGGAGAAACAAGCCACACAGAGGGCTGCACCTTGTAAAATGTTCAAGTAAAGCCCCCCCTTCTTTTTTTGATAGAGTCTCACCATGTAGCTCTGGCTGTCCTGGAATTGACTCTATAGACCAGGCTGGCCTCAAACTCACAGAGATCTTTTTGCCTCTGCTTCCCAAGTGCTGGGATTAAAGGCATGCACCACCACTGCCTAGCCAGTTCCTATCTTAGTTTATAAATGGGTCAGTCACTCGATGGACCTGTGATCTTTTCCTCTTGACACCCTAAAGTTTGGCATGGCCTTTCTTAAAATACGACACTCCGTGTTTAAGTTGGCAGTCCAGTGAGCTGTGGGGTGTCCTGGGGTCATCTCTTCTTATTCAGATGCCATACTTTTATCAAAACATTTTGCTTTGTCAGCTCTTGCATAATTAAACTTTAGAAAGTAGAAAAAGCCCAATCTGTGAGTGAGAGAGCAATTCTCATCATGGGGTAGGAAGCTACATTCAGTGGCAGCTCTAGTGTTCCTGGATACTGGTCGGGTGCCTGGAACATCTTAATCTTCCCTGAAGTTCACTGTAGATGCTTCCTGTGACTTGCTCTGCTTACAGGAGGCTGAGTTAACAGAGCCATCAAGGGATTCTGACTACAGGAGGAAACACCTTCTTTAATGTTTTGGGCAGAGCATTCAAGGGTTGTTTCCGACAAAGCTAAAGGAGAAATGAGCCGGAAATGGAAGAAGCCACTAGTCATTAGTTAGAAGGTTTGAAGTTTCTCCGGACTCATTGACACCTCTCTCATGATTTAGTACAAAACAAGGCAGTTGCCCCCAGTATAAAGCTTAGTTAAAGCCTGATTTGGAGTGAGTCTCAGCTCTTCCAGGGTCATACATCTGGATTTCACTATCTGAACTGGGTCCAGATTAGAGAGGCCTTGGCAAAAGATGTCAAGGACACATAAAAGTATCAGAATTACTCAAAATCATGGTGAAAACAGAGCCAGAGCTAAACACTGGACACACTAAATTCCCAATCCATTCCCACGCATGGCAGCACAGGCTTTGTGCTGCAGATGAGGGTCACAGGCTGAAGCCAAAGCCACAGAATGCATGGGCTCTGTAGGGCACACACATTCTTCTGGGTGGTGGACTTGCGCCTCTGAGTTTAGGACCAGGTGGTTTCTTTCCCTCTGTCTCTCCTGAGGCCCCAGCCAGCATTCCTATCTTTTTCTGCACAGCTCTTAGACCTCGATAGCCATCTTTTCTACCCCCAGTTCTCCCAAATACCCCTGTGAAAGGTGGCAAGGACAGGAAAAAGTCGGACAGTGAGTTCGGAACCCAAGGTAGACATCTTGCTCCTGTCTGTTTATCCCTCCCCTCTTGGTCACCCATTCCCCACCTCACAGGAGCCCAGGTCACTTACAGGGAGGTCTCCATCCAGCAGAGTTGGGCCCTTGTTCATTGACATCCTTACTGTCCACGCTGCAAAGCAGAATCCCAGATCCATCAGAAGCCCGCAGGCTTGTATTCCACAGGCTCCCTCCCTGCCTCTCACAGCTACCCTCTCACCATCTGGGAGCTCAGCTGGCCTAGGTTGGAGGTCAAATGACACATAGGGGAGGCTGCTCCTGGAAGTCCCAATACAACGAGTCGCCTATCTGCTCAAAATGAGCTCCGTGATCAGCTAAAAATTAATGTTTTTTTTTTAAAGGGCTCAAGATAAATGAAAATGTTGGTAATGAGATAAAGATACTGAGATGAGAAACAGTTTAGGACAAAATCTGGGGCTCCTCAAAGAGAGACTGAAGAACGAGTGTTGGGTAGAGTTTAGTCTTTTCTTCAGAACAAAATTCTAGTTAATTCCTGTTGCCCTCTACTGCCAGCTAGGTTAAGCCTTCTCTCAAAGAGCTGTCTTCTGGGTAAGTCAACAGGCCCTCTGTGCCCGTGGTCTTTCATTCTTTTCCTCAGGGGTCTCCCTGCAGGTCTCTGCATCCCTTGGTAATTTCCCCCAGATGCTCTTTCTCCCAGCTCCTTGTCTTTAACACCAAGAAAGCAGCCAGGTAAGGCAGACACCCAAGAACCCCACACTCACAGCAGCTGACAGCCACCTCAGTCTCAGACAACCCAGCTGTGGAAGGTCTCCTCCTCAGAAACACTTGCAGCCACTCCAGGGAATCTTGGGCAATGCCTCTCAGACCTCCCAGCTAGAGGAGGGCAAAGAGGAAGAGAAGGCTGGGCCAGCCCATTGCCATAGCTGTCTGACCCAGGGTGTCCCCTGGGCTCATCCTAACTTCTAGGGGGGGATGCTTAGCCAACAAAGAGGTGGTTCTCAGAGAGGGAGGGCTCATTTGTCAGAGCCCAGAGATGATATTCCAGAATATTTCTGGCTTTCAATTGACAAAACTTGATTTCCATAAAGAAGCTACTGCGATGTGTGTCATTAAACTCCTAAACTCCAAAAGTTACATGTAATTCCATAATCTTTGGTCCCTTTCCTGAGAAGTTTCTAGGGGACAATATACAAACATTATCCCATCCTTTCTTGTTTGCTAGCAAGGATGACTATTGAACAGCATGATTCAAACCCATACAGGGATAGGGTTCACTTTAATGTATTAGTCTACAGCTATCAAGATTAATTACCTGCAAATAATAATAATAATAATAAAAAGACAAGATAGAGTGGTGAGAGTTGAGTTCTTAGCAACCTGGGCACTGAGGGAGTCTTTTCATCCTCTGTAAAGCTCCAGAGTTAAAGAAAACATTTTGAAGCTGGATGTTGTGACACATGCCAGTAATCTAAGAACTCAGGAGCCTGAGATAGAATTGACAATTTGAGGGTAGCCTGAGCTAAATATAAATAGCAAGCTTGTGTATCAGAAAGCTAGGGGATGAGGGCAGAGCTCCATGCCAGAGTGCTGGCTTGCCTCACATGTTGAAGGCCCTGGTTTTGATCTTCAGCACTGAGGAAAGGAAAGAGGGAAGGAGGCATGGATGGAGGGAGAAAGGGAAGGAGGGACAAAGGGAGGGAGACAGGGAGGGAGACAGGGAGGGAGGGAGGGAGAGAGAGAGAGAAAGAGAGAGAGGGGCAGAGGGAAGGAGAGAGGGAAGGAGGGATGAAATTTTACTTAGCCTGAGACACCACTAGAACAAGAAGGAGAACTATTTGGTTTTCTTCACCTAAGTCTGGACAAGTAAAGGTGTTGACAAGCTGGGTTTGTTTGTCTGTTTGTCTGTTTGGTTGGTTGGTTGGTTGGTTGATTGTTTTTGTCAACCAGTGGTACCTAGACAGCCAAGAACTATTCATTGCTATTCCTTCCTCAACAGGGACTCAACCCAACCTCAAATTTTAGTCCCTGATTAAAATTGATGGAACACTGTGGTGCCAACTGGTGTCTTCAGACCGACTAGAAAGGGCCTCTTAATCACAATGAATAAGAGGAAAACACTGTTAGTCACTGCTTAGCAGATGTGTATGCTGTTGAGTCTATTAAGTTGTTAGCGTGGGTAACAGGATAGAAAAGCACTGGGTAAGGTCACCAAAATGGCTCATCAGGTCAAGGTGATTGCTACTAAGACCAACCACTTGAATTTGATCCCTGGGTCCCACAGAGTTGGAGGAGAGAACTGACCGTGGCTCTTTCCCTTGTCACCTTTCACATGTCCTCTGACCTTCATATGTATGCTATGACATTTGAGCACGTGTATAAGAATGCGTGTGTGTGTGTGTGTCCAAGTGTGCACACTCACATGCACACACACACCAAATACATGCATAAATGTAATAACAGTAAGGGTGTGAGAAACAGCTACAGAGAGATCCTTGGTAGTAAATTTTATCTTCAGTATAATAAAACAGGGAACAAGATGCCAGGAGAGAGGGGGTGTGGAGCAAGGAGCTTCCAAAAGAGGTGATAAATCTGTGAAGCATCTGATACTTATTAATCTGAGCTTTTGGGCCGTAAGACAGCAGTGGAGAAGGAGGGAAGCGTGTAAAGTGGCCTCTGCCTTTGCTTCAAGGTTCAGGACAAGCAATCTGGGAGGCTTGCATCTGGACACAGCCCAGGCTAAAGGGCAGCCTCCCTTCCCGGGCTATGGCTTTGGGCCAGAGAGGATATAGGGCTCTGTGCCTGAAAGCTCTGCTGACAAAGCTGGTCCTTTGGCTGATTCTAGGATGTAGGTGAAAGGTGACAAGGGAAAGAGCCAGGCAAATCCTAAGGGCGAGGGCGGGCGAGAGGCAGTTCTCCGCTACAGGGGGATGGGCAGAGATGGGCGATCTCATGCTGCTCCCCTCCTTCTACTGCGGGAGAGCAGGGATCTTGGCCGTTCTGTGCACAGGTGGGTTCCCCAAGCCAAGCAGCCACCCATATGCTTGCTGTGTCAGTGCTTGGCAGCAATGCTCAAACTGTCGGTGTGCTGTCCTGTATAGCCCTGTGGTTGACAAAGTTGGTTTCTTTAAAAAACACAGAACTAGTATGGGAATGTTTTCCTTTTAATTCCAGGTTTGGGGATGTAGGACTGCTTCACAGCCGGTGACTATGATTTGCCGCATGCTTGGATGCTGTTGGTTGTGGTTTGCCAAGTAGTCGTGTGCAGAGACAAAAAGAAGAAAATAGGTATCCTGAAGGTGAAGCTCAAACTTGCCCCCAGGAACTCAGTGCCCCTAATCAGCAGGGAGAAGTCTAATAATGATATAGTCGCCCTCTTTCCTACCCCAGACTTTATTCAGGCATTTCTTTCTCTCCTACCTACTGTTGGGGTTGAAAGGGGAGAAGAGGGGTAGAAAAGGGTGGAAGAGAAAAAACTCACAAAGTAGCCACAGGTCCAGCTACACAGCCCCTCGGGGCTTGCCGGTGTTTGAAATCCCTCACAAACGTGGACCCAGGTAGAAAGGGCTCGCTGAGGAGGAAGATCCGAGGATGAGATAGCAGGGCCCACTGAGGTTTACAGACTCTAGAAGATGGCAGTTCTCCACCCTCCCAACACCTTCTCTAACGTGTAAGATCTAAAGGTACCAAAACAGATACCTACAAAACACTGCCATGCACTCCAGGCAGGCTTCTACAGGAAGAAGCTGGCCAGCCAATGCCAGGGAACCTCTCAACCCAGAGCTTCGACATAGTCCCTGTGCCTTCCTCCCGGTCCTGCACCTTGTCATTCCTGAGCTCCCACGGACTCCAATCCAGACACGTTCACAGACGCATGAGTCAATTTTATCTAGAAATTTATTAGACATAATTAATGTTACGGTACAAATAGGAATTTGCTGGTATTTGTCTTGTTTTAGCCACTTTATCTCAATGACCCCTCCTCTCCAAAAAAAGTTTTTTCAAAGCACATTATCATTTTAAAAATAGAGTGCCAAGGGCCTGAGTCCACTTTTCAAGACTCTTGTTCACATTCACGGGAAGCAGCTACTTAGTGCATAGTTCTCATTAACACCTAAATACACGTGGCTTTGTAGGTGCTGACACACGCCCACCTGCTGGCCAGTGTCTCCCACTCCACACACTAAACTAACCAAGCTCAAGACAGGAAGACTGAACCATGAAGAGCGAGCATGGGCAAATGCACTGACTCGGCCCCACGTCCTCTCCACTGGCCCTACTGCTCTTTCTCCTGTCCCTCCCAGTTGTCCTGAGAAAATCGGGTTTGTCGCAGAAAACTGACATTCCTACATTCGTAGACAGAAAAATTTTAATTCTCTTATTTTGATAAAGATTACTGTGGAATTGCCCAAACTGTTATATAGCTTTAAATAAAACCAACCTGGGTGAGCCTCCATTGCTTTGTGCTTCAGAGACTAGAACACAGACCATCAGTTGAACTTCCAGGCCTGGTGGGGGTGGGGGGCATGTTAAGGGGTAAAGGGCTCTGAGCCTGGAAACGCTGCTGGAGGTCAGGAGGTCACAGGAATCATCTTGGTAAGCCTCAGAATGAAGCTGTGCCATCGGCTTTGTTTTGTACTGTCAACTTCCTTATCTGTGATGGATTATGTAATAGACAGCAGTGACCTCCCACCTACTTTCACCTCTGGTCCCCTCCGGTGCTTTCTTGTTTACTCATAGCACTACCTGTGCACACAGCTTCCACTGCAAAGGTGGTGATGTTTTTCTGGGTCTACTTCTGGACATGGTCAGGACACAACTGCGGCAGTGACTTCGGCAGTGACCGGGGCCAACAGGTTAAGAGGCTCTGAGCCCAGCTCCCCTCCATCCCACTACTGACATCTGTGGGGACGGGGGATAACAACAGACGGGAGAAAAGGGAAACCTTAACCAGAGCTAGGAGTGCTGAGCTCCAGCCCTGATGTGCTTGTGTGAAATCAAGGACCCATGCAACCCGATCTGTAATTCTTGTTTCTTTGGGTCTTTTATGATTTCTTTCCTTTCCATCTTTATTTGTTCAGCATAAGCTCTTACTATTTATGTAAAAGATGCTCAGTAATGTTAGCTGAAGGGAAAATGTTCAGAAGTTACTGCAGCATTTACAAAAAACATATCAGTCTTCATGCACCATTGTTGGTCCTACCTCTGCTCACATCACAGGTTGGTAAGATGCTCACATGATTAAAAAAAATTAAGTAGACATCGTGACAAAAACTAATGTTTGTTCCACTGAACTGCTAGCCTTAAAGCTTCCAAACTCCCTAGCGGGCCTTCAGTTTCAGCTGAGGGTACACTACAGTGATGAGCCCAGCCAAAGAAGACACGAGGCCTCCAAATCCGACCACGCCGAGATTGGACTTGTAGATCCCAAGCTGGTTCAAAGGGATCAGGATGTCACAGAAGTTCTTCACGGTGTCCAGGAGCAAGGGAGGATGTCGCTTTAGAGACTGAAATAGGAGGAAGAGGAAGGACTGGAGCCATTCACTTTCTTCATTAGCCACGCTGTACTTAGGAGGGTCCCGGGAAGATTTCTCTCTCTCTGCTCTGTCACGTGCAACTTGTCCCATCTGCAGCAAGATTTCATACAGATCCCGGACCAGGCTCAGCAAGAGGAAATAGTAGTAGTGGCGGGCTGCCCACATTTGCCATTTCTCTCTGTTGATTCCAGAGGTAAGACCCACACTCTTCGCCCAGAGGACAGTGTCACAGATGTAATAAACCACGCGGTTCAGGTTGGCTAATGTCAGGCATAAGCGGGGCACAAGATCAGTGGCTTGGATGCTCTGCTCAGTTGCCTGGATGGCATGGAGCACGTTGCCTAGTCTGAACCCTGTAAAAAGAACCCACAGAATTAAGACTTTATTAGTATTTACTGGGAGGCAGAAGTCCTATGGCGAGTTAAGGACTGAGAACACAGCAGCTGATGTCAGGTGAAGCTCAGTCTTAGTGGAGGAAAGAAGCCCTACAGTGATCCTGCAAAGCCCAAGAGACAGTGACCTTGACAACTTCTCATCTCGTTCCAAGGTGTGCCTTAGCATTCATTTCCAGTATATTCCAGGCAAGGCTATCATGGATGTGTGTTCCCCTCTAGACTTCAGAAGGAAAGAGTAGTTAACATGACCTCCGGGTCCAACACTCTCACACGTTTGATTTCCCGTTTATGGTGGTTTAAGTAAGAATGATTCCTCCTCCCCACAACAGGGCATTAGTCACAGGGAGTGGGACTCCTTGAGGATTAGAAGGACTAGGAGGTATGGCCTTGCTGGAAGAAGTTTGTCACTAGGGAGTGGGGTGGTGGGGTTTCGAGAGCCCAGGCCCAAGCCCAGGTCCAGTTGTCCACCCCCATACCACCCCTTCCTCTTCTTCCTTCCCTGTCCCCCCACCTCCCATCAAGACGGAGCTCTTAGCCAGTCCTCCAGCAGCACACCTGCCTGCCACCATGTTCCCTGTAGCCACGTTTCCAGCCATGATGACTGTAACAGATTAAGTCCCCGAAGCTGTGAGCAAGCCCCCAATTAAATGCGAGGGCTGGCTTGATCATGTTTCTTCACAGCAACTACACAGGGACTAAGGCGTCATCAAAAGGGCGCCTTTGGCAAAGCAGCGTTATCATCTATCCCCTAGCCTGCCTATGGAAGAAGAGCGAAGAGGAACGGCAGGACTGAGTGGCTGCAGTGATCGGCAGTCATGTGGCACTCCTAAGTGAAACTTAACCAACCACTGTAATGTGTCCTTATGCAAGCATGCAATCAGTCAATTAGTGGTCATCCATGCATAGGTGTCTACGGGGCACCCGGAGATGAGTCATTTGGCTTAGTAACCGCCCAGAGGCGGCTACTCTCCAAACACATACAATCCCACAAGAGTACTTGACATTATTTTACCACATACTCCAGAGCAGTATATGAAATGGCCGTTTCCAAACTGGAGTTTCGGGTTCTCGTTCCAGTTCTCATTCCAGCCAGCTGGATGGCATGGGATTAAGTACTTTCTGGACTTTCAAGCCAGTGAAACTCTAAAGGACACCTCAGCAATGACATTCTAGAGAATTTATGGCAGAATTTCATATCTTGGCCTTCAGAGCCATCCAGAAATCTTACTCAACCCTTCCCTATCCTCTTGTTGACTATTTAAGTGTCTCTCTACCAAACCAGTTTTTCCGTTTGACACTGATCCCCTGTGAGAGCATGTTGTAAGGACAAGCTTTGCTTCTAACAGTCCTGAGCCTCTGCTGGGGGAAATCTCCCTTTTAGATAACTGTTTCTCCAGCCACAACTTAAATCATACCTCCTCCAAAATATTTTTTTCCCTCTGCCCCAGCCATCATATTTGGCACTGAGTATAATTTATAACGTGACTCTTTACCTGTCCCATAAAGTTGAGGCATGCGCCTTTATAAAGCAGGTATTCCACACAACTCATCACTATGGGGTGACCTACATGTCATCCCGATATGTCTGCTGACCTACTGTTGAAACATCTGTTATCCAGCAAACAATGGAGTCAGGCAGGCAATTGCTCTGAGAAGCACGGGGTTTCCCAGGATGATGAGGACGAAAGAGTATTGGTCAGGACAACCCCTGCCTGCACTCTTTGCCTTTCACAGAGCTACCTGGCATGCAGTCTAGGGAACTGTATTCATCTAGATCCTCCACTAATCCTCAAGAGAGGAGGAGGAAAGGCACGTGGTCTAGGATATGGCTATCCTGTTCCATAGAACGTAAGGCCTGATGCTAGGCCAAAGCTCATGCTGGGCATTGCTAATACATTCTGAGAACCAATGTGAGTTGGCATACTGTGTGCCCACTGGCTATGACTATGTGATGTGAACTGGCATACTGTGTGCCCCACTGGCTATAACTATGCAGGAGGATATGGTATGGCACCAAATGCAAACAGAGGGAGACATGTGTGAATGCTCTACAGCAAACCATTCAACCTTCTTGGGGTCTCCAGACAGGGCTGCTGTCAGCTTCCTTGTAGACTTGGGTGACTGGAAATGAAGACCTTGAAAGCATGTTGTAAACTCCAGGGTCAGAGGTTTTCAAACCAGAAGCCACCGTCCCTCGAGAGACAGGTACTTACATTTACGGCCAGCGCTCACACTGGACTCCAGACTCTTGAGCTTCATTGCCAGCGCCTCTCTGCCAGCCTTAGACTCTAACAAATATCTAAGCAACATGCATGCATGCTGAGTGGCTCTGAAATGGAAAAAAAAAAAAAAACGAGGAAAGTGGTTTACAAACCAAATGAAGTTTGACTCATGAAGGGAAGGAGAAACATATCAAAAAGCAAAGAGAAGCATCGTGCTGAGGCAGAACTTCTGGGAAGGTTTCTCATGCTGACGCTCTTACAAAAGCAGCATTCTGCAATAGTCCTTGCACAGGAGGGCCAAAGGGTGAGCATGTGGAGGGAATGGGACACAAAGGTTAGGGAAGAGGACTCCGCAGTCATGCAGGGTGTAGCTCCCCCAAAGCCCTCTGCTGGCACAGAAAAATGGACGGACTCAAAGTGAGAGGATGCACAGAGATGTCTCTCAGCTCCACAAAGGTTCACATTTGCTATGTGCCCCTATATGGAATGACTTTCAGATCTCTAAAACGAACAAAAATCTGCCACATAGTTTAAACTGACTACTTATGTGACAGGAAGCAAACTCAAAAAAACCAAGTGAAGAATCCAGTCTCAGCATTCAGTTGTTAAACCTTAAGGACCAACTACACACCAGCATAGTAATACACTCAATAAATTGATTATTATCACACCAGCTATGATAACAACAACATGGTGGTGAATACAACAAATAAATTAGAATCACAGACATCCAAATGCATCTGCAGCCTACTTAATTAAAGTAGGTGCTGGGCTGGGTGTGGTGGTGCACACCTTTGTTCCCAGCATTCAGGAGGCAGAGGAAGGCAGATCTCTGTTGAGGTCAGGCCCAGCCTGGTCTACATAGAGAATTCTGGGTCAGCCAGGGCTATATAGTGAGACTCTGTTCAAACAAAACAAAAGGACAACAACAACAAACAAAAATCAGTGGGTGCTGGTCCCTACTGTCTTAGAACTGCAAACTGCACTGGCATCACTGCATGATTTAAATATTCTTCTCAGTAGAATTGTGGCACAGGGCTGTCTACAACTCCAGCACTCAGAAGACTGAGAGAAGAGAACTGTGGTGTAGTTTGGCTACACAGTAAGACTTTCTCAAAATACATAAACCAATCCTCCCAAAGTGGTACATTTTCCACAATGACAAGCTAGTTTTGTAATAAAGTAAAAAAGAGGGAACAAGGGTGACTAGAAGACAGAATTCACTCTCTGGCCAGAGGCTCACACTGTTCGTCACACAGCTTCCTCTCTCAGGTTTGGTCCAATAGTGGGTCTGAAAACGGCATTATTTTAGGAACGCTAGTGTGTTTGTTTGCTCATGGCTATATACAGATTCTTAAAAGGGTTGGGAAATAAAATTTTGCTGAATTCATATATTTTTGGGGGGGGTTCTTTTTTGGGGGGAGGGGGGTTCGAGACAGGGTTTCTCTGTGTAACCCTGGCTGTCCTGGAACTCACTCTGTAGTCCAGGCTGGCCTCGAACTCAGAAATCCGCCTGCCTCTGCCTCCCAAGTGCTGGGATTAAATGCCTGTGCCACCACTGCCCGGCAAATTTATATATCTTAAAGACAGTGCACGGTACATTCTGGACGCACTAAAATTGTATGTGTTGGCTTTTAATGAACCATGAATATTATTCAACCATTCTGAGAATCTATCAAGTTAAACAGAAAGGCACCATGGCTAAGAGTCAGGCTGGCGCTGGACTCAACTGTGTGGACTTGCATCTTTTGGCTCTGTCACATTAGTTCCTTCTAACCTCCTGGTTCAGTTTCTCTATATGTGAAATTAGAATATTAAAATATCTCCTCCACAGGGCTGCAATGGAGGGCTCCTCAAGTCTCACCATTAGGACTTTTCTTACTTGTATGTTTAGCTTATATTAGCGGTTGGCCACTTAAACATCTGGAAGAGAAGAGTTGTTAAATAAAACTCCTATGTTTCACCCTCCCCCCTTTCCTTTTCTTTTAAATGATCATCGAGCAGCATTCAAATTTCTCTTTTCAAAAAAAAAAAAAAAAACGAAGTAGGGTTAGTTTTAAACACGCATTTGTGATCGCAAAAGTACGCCGTGTACTTTGGAGGTATCGTTCAAACATGTTGTCCATTGTCCATCTTACAGTTTACAAAGCAGCTTTATAACAGTTGATATCTCCAAGGCGCAGACTGGACCAAAATGAAGATAAGGAAAACAAATCTGTCTTTCCGTGTATAAGACTTCACCGGCGCTCCAATCTCCAGGTGTTCTGTTTCCTTAGGTACAAAAGAAACCCAAAGTTTTTCTGGAAAAAAACTTTAGGAAAGATGTTGAGCAGCGCGGGGGCTCAGTTTCCCTCTCCCGAGGAAAGTTAGGAGATCCGCACTCAAGGGCGGCTGTCACATCCAGAGACACCGGGGTGGCTGGCTCGCACAGCCCCTCTGGGTTCGCAGGGAGGAGGGACACGGGTCTCAGCTCCTCAGTGGGAGCTGGCCGCCTCCTCCTGCCTCGATTTACCCGGCTATTACCTCTTTGTCGGAGAAGAAATACTTGGTCCTGAAGAGACCGGGGCGGAGGCCGACGGCACCTGACTCACCTGAAAAGTCGGTCCCGGCCCTGGCTTTGGTTGGCGACTCGGATGAAGGCGTCCATGGCTCCCACCCACAGCCACGCGTTGCTCCCGCTCCCTCGTGGGTCCTCTGGGACGTCGCTGGTCCCGGGGGACTGCGGGGATCAGATTAGTCTCCGGGTGGGTGGGACCGCGTCTCTCCGCCCACACGGGGGTGGGCACACCTTAGGAAGCACGGACTTTTAGAGTTCCGGTTGGGACCGGAAGTGGTAGTTACTAAGGCGACGCCAAGCCACAAGCCGATGTGAGCGAAGCTGAGTTTCACAAGGTCGGCGGCTCTCCGTGTCCTTCTGTCTGGTCAGGTAGAGGCACTGAGTGGGTCAGTCCCCTGCCTCGGGCTTCCAGGTGTCCCCAGGTACCCACGAACCCCATCAGGAATGCTAAATGGTCTTCTCAGGCGGAGAACCCCTAAGTGCTTGGAGACCGCAGGCTTCATCCTTTCCCTCCCCAGGGTCAGGCCTTACGATGCAGGCAACAGAGCTAGGTCAGTTCCTGGAATGTGTTTCCAGCAGGAGAGTGGGGGTAAAGTGAGAGAGAGAGAGAGAGAGAGAGAGAGAGAGAGAGAGAGAGAGAGAG
>NW_021620849.1:2099081-2104132 GCF_004785775.1 Grammomys surdaster
GAGAGAGAGAGAGAGAGAGAGAGAGAGAGAGAGAGAGAGAGAGAGAGGAGAGAGAGAGAGAGAGAGAGTGTTAGTTTTCTATTAAGATTGTTGAAAACCAAATGATTCCCGAGGAAATCCTAAAAGCTCCACACACGATCAAAGTACAGGCAAAGGGAGGTCAGTGGTCGTTGGTTCTGCGGAGCTTGAAGCTGGAGCCCTACTTATTTAGTGATTTTCTTCTTTTCACCGTTGCTCCCCCTTTCCTCCCTCATTACCCCTCCCCTGTCTTTCTGTTTGCTTCTCTCGTCTCCTATCTTTTACCCCCATCCCTTATGATGTTATTCCAGCAATGACTCTGACGGCTAGTGTTGGAGCATCCTGCTGAAACACAGCCTCAGGCATGTCACCCCACTCTCTTAGGGAAACCCCTAGAGGTGCTTTTCTAAGGATGGGGTTGCGTGAGTTCCCAGTCTTCTCTGAAATCCTGTCAGCCAGGACCTTTCAGTGACGCCTCTCTAGCCAGCTGAGCTACGCCCCACTGATCCCTGCAGGGACCTGGACCATGTCAACTGTACAATAGTACACAGTACAGGGTCCTCCCTCATCTGGCACGCTTTCTTAATTCCCTAACTTGTTACCGAGGACGTCAAGGCTTCCTATTGTGGGTTAGTAAAAGAATTTAGAAACAGTTGCAGATTGAAACTGGAGGGGTGATTTTACTAAGCAGTTGAAAGAAAAACAACAGGGCAAAGTGTAAATCTCCGTAGCTTCCAGGAACAGAGAGATGAAGGAGAGGAAAAGTGAAGGCTGTGCTTTTTACGGTGGAAGTTGCCAAGCATGGTGAAAGAGTGGGAGCGGAGCTTCAGAGAGCAAGTGAGAAGGCCCAGAGCCCCTTGAAGAAGCTCTGCAAGCGGCTCCTTGAAAGGAGGTTTATAAGCTTGCTTGGTATGGCTGTGAAATCAGGTCTCCTACTTTTCTTATTCCCTGCATTGGACCTGCCCCTAACACTTGCAGGCCAGAAGTAAGCGTACACACCAGACTTATAGACTATTAGCTATTTGAAAGTCATATAACAAGTAACAAACTGTGAAATTTCCTAGTTCCTGGGTTGACACACACTCTCACAGTAACATAGAAAGCCGGGCTGAGTTTTAGAATTCAAGGCTCCTTGAAATATCCACAAACACAGCTGGACTATATAGTAGTATAGAGAGAAGTGATTCCCAGACCTTCCCCATTTCTCTTCTGATTTCTTGCTCCCCCTACATTGATGAATGGGGGGGGGAAATGTGTGAATACTGAAAGCTACACTCAAAATCTGTCCTGTATCTCTGCAGACAGCTATGCTGTAGGCAACATTTAGGTCTACCTGTGTTCATGTTAGAGAGACTGGGAAAGGCTTGTGCAGATCCTGGTATCATCCAGACAGTGATTTCCATAGACTTGACTAGAAGAGGAAAATAAGGTTTTAGGTGAGGCTATGCCCTTGGCTCCATTATTGTGTAATTCTCCTTTCTAGAAAAAGAGAGAAAAGAGCCACCGAGAGAACAGGAAGTCCTTTCTAAGAGCCCAGTGGCTCAGCCTCATCCTCGAACCCTCCACCCGCTCTCCTCCCACCAGCTCCCCACCCCTACTTCCGTCTCATTTGGGGCAGAAGGTTGCTTTGTGACATACTGGGTTTAACCAGACCTGCTCCCGTGGGTATGGTTGTACAGCAGTAAGAATTTGTAAATTACTGGCTAAATACAAATGGCTTTGCTCGGCTCACCGTGTAGGAACCACAATAAGTAGATGAGCACAGTTGATCTGTCCGATGACAGATGCTTTCCTTTCTACTGAAGTGCAAAATTTACATCACTTGTTTCCAATGCATTCCTGCATTTTAAACAATATCATAGAAGTATAATCAGATCGTGTGGGGTTTTTTTTCTGATTTCTTTCACTTCCCATAATGCACTTGAGCTTCATCCATGTTGTACATATCAGTACTTGGTAATGTTTCTTTAGATTTATTTATTATGTATACAGCATTCTGCCAGCATGTATACCTGCAGGCCAGAAGAGGGCACCAGATCTCATGATAGATGGTTGTAAGCCACTGTGTGGTTGCTGGGAATTGAACTCAGGACCTCTGGAAGAGCAGCTAGTTCTTTTATCCTCTGAGCCATTTCTCCAGCCCAAGTACTTGGGGTAATTTTTATAGTTATCCATTGATCCACTGAGGTGCCCTTGAGTGGTCTCTGGTTTGGGGGAATTACTAATACAATGGGCCATATGTAAGTACAGATTTTCGGGGTTTTTGTTTGTTTGTTTGTTTTTTTCAAGACAGGGTTTCTCTGTGTAGCCCTGGCTGTCCTGGAACTCACTCTGTAGACCAGGCTAGCCTCGAACTCTCGAACTCAGAAATCCGCCTGCCTCTGCCTCCCAAGTGCTGGGATTAAAGGCATGCACCACCACCGCCCAGCTAAGTACAGATTTTCATATGAAACTTAAGGGCTGTTTGTTTGTTTGTTTGTTTGTTTAAATACATAGGAATGTAATTGCTGAACCATACAAAGGGTTTAACTTTGTAAGAAACTACCAAACCATATTCTACCCTGGCTGAGTTATTTTATTTTATCTCATACTGGGAGTGTGAGAGTTTATCTGCTTGTCTCGTGGTCAAATATCTAGTCATTTCCCTCGGGTGCTCCTAGAAATAATGCAGCTATCGTGCATAAGGTTTGCAAGCGGTTTTATCTCCACTCCTAGAACTGGAATGACTAGACCATTATCCTTCGTGTAGGTATAATTTTGTTTCTTTGGTTGGTTGATTTGGTTTGGCTTCTCAAAGCAAGGTTTCTTTTTCTGTGTAGCCCTGGCTTTCCTGGAACTCTCTCTGTAGACCAGGCTGGCCTTGAACTCAGAGATCCACCTACCTCTGTCTCCCAAGAGCATGCACCAGCACTGCTCAGTTTGTGTTTAACTTTTAAGAAGCTGCCAAACTCATTTTTATAAAATTGTTTACTAGCCGGGCTGTGGTGGCGCACGCCTTTAATCCCAGCACTTGGGAGGCAGAGGCAGGCGGATTTCTGAGTTCGAGGCCAGCCTGGTCTACAGAGTAAGTTCCAGGACAGCCAGGACTACACAGAGAAACCCTGTCTCAAAAAACCAAAAAAAAAAAAAAAATAAAAAATAAAATTGTTTACTTTTTGACCATTTCATACATATATATAACACACCCTAGTCACACTCATCCCTCACATCCCCTCTCCTCTCTAGGGGTTTGGTCTGGTGCTGCTATGTATCAAACACTAACTACCGTATCCCAAGATCTGGTTGCCCCAAGACTAGTGAATTCTCCTACACCAGCTTTTGTTGTGTAAACCTTGCCCCCCAAGTTATCACTGATGGGTTACTAAAGATGGACTGGGCAGAAGAGAGGGAGGCAGAGCAAAGGTTCCTAAGCTTGGGGTCTCAGGCAGGGACCACAGGAGATTGAGGAAGAGTCGAGAAAGAAGAAGGAAGGAAGTCACCTCAGGAGCCCTCGGCCATGAGGGCTGGTCTGATGGAGTAGGAGTGGCCCAGGCAGAACATGGCAAGTGATATCTTGGGGATCACCACAAAGAAATAAATTAAGTAGCATAGCATTGATATCTGCCCAGCTCTGATGCTTTTAAGCTTACTATGAATCTAACAGTTTCTGTGTCTTTTATTTGGGAACTAAAATGATCTGAAGTGGGTTAGAAACCCCTAACATATTTACAGGCAACAAGGGAGTGTAGCAGCCCCAATAATAATAATAATAATAATAATAATAATAATAATAATAATCACAACACTCCTCCTCCTGCCAGCACCCCTCCCCTTTCAAGACCTTTTGGTCTTGTTCTGTGACATATAACTAGGGCCACTCCTGTGAGCATGGGTGTGAAGCTATTCCCCTAACCACAAGTAACTTGCCAGCCTGTAGCTACATCTCTAAAGACAATGGCTTCACCACCACCCTGGGTGAGGTAGGTGGGACCTCATAAGACACCACCCCCCTCCCAACCCCATGACTTAAGGTCTAAGAACTCACTCAGTCTTATAGGCTGCCTGCAGTCCACTGCAGCTGCTGTGAGTTCACAAGCAAGCCCCACCCTGCTCCTCAGGCACCCTTTCATCCCCCCCACTCACAGCAGCTGGCCTTTGTAGTCTTTCCACTGCGTCTTTCCCTGCACATTGGAGAGGCTGTGTGGGTGTCCCACTTAAGGCTGAGCACTTAGCAATCACTGGTGCTCATCACTTTACCAGCC
This sequence comes from Grammomys surdaster, assembly GCF_004785775.1. NCBI lineage: Eukaryota > Metazoa > Chordata > Mammalia > Rodentia > Muridae > Grammomys > Grammomys surdaster. The sequence continues at coordinate 2,103,341 of NW_021620849.1, forward strand.
ACAAATCTTCGCGTTAACCACAATTTACTGCAAAGAGAAGCTTTTCTGAGCAAGGCTGAGGACAGTCTATGAGTGTGAATATAGTGAATATAAATATTTGGGAAGCATTCTGACAACGTATGTACTTACGGGGTAGTGGTTGTCTGCTAAGGCCCGTGACTTTCCCAGCCAGAGTCCTTCAGCCAGGTCCACGGTTCTCCATCCCATAGAGTAGTAGGCTTCAGATCCAATCAGAAACCAAAAATGGTGATGGCATAACAACCAAGCCATCATCGCACCAGTAAGCAAAGCACCTGTTGACTAATTCACTGGCACTGTGGCGTTCAGGGTCCAAAGCTTGGAAAGACCACTGCCGACTCACCCCCGCCCCCATGCTGTTCTCCCCCTACCTAGAACCTTGAAAGCTCCTGAGCTAGTCTCCTTACTTGTTTGGTGTTTTTGAGACTACTCCCTAAGTGGACCCCCTCTGTATTGAAGTGTGGAGCCTGGTTTCCTTCACTCAGAGTGAGATACAGACATTAGTTTATGTCATGTGACAACAGTACCATCCCACCTGGTTAGCAAATGGTGCTTCATTGTGTGTGCTCATTTATCCACTGAAGAACATTCCATCTGTTTCCACATTTGGAGGTTGGAAATGGAGTTACAAATATTTACATGCAGGTCTTTGTGTGAATTTAGGTTTTTATACTTCTAGACTGTTGATATGGTATGTGTCTGTGCAGTTGTATAAGGCATTGTCAGATCCTTCTCCTGGGTTGTATACTATTTAATTGTATAAGGCACTGTCAG
>NW_021620849.1:2104142-2172524 GCF_004785775.1 Grammomys surdaster
ATTGTATAAGGCACTGTCAGGTCCTTCTCCTGGGTTGTATACTATTTTCTATTCTCAACAGCAACCCTAACCCTCTGGATGTTGAAGAACATGGTGGGGTTTGACCATGGCAGACAGCAAGATGCTACAGCAAACGGAGGTGTTTGCAAAGTGATGCTGGATTGTTTTGTTTTGTTCTGTGTTCCTGTAAATGTTCCTAAGCTTTGTTCTGAGATGATGTTAAGTTACACAAAGGCAGGTTGGTCTTCTGTGTTTAATACATCATTCCATGTGAGTGATACTGTGCAGCATTCATTCTTGGGTTCATTTTCCCACTACCAAGTCTAGATCCTTCTAAATGCTCTGTTTGTAACTTATGAGATTGTCTAGTCTGGCTAGTTAAAGGAACTACATTATTCCCTGCTCTGGGTGAGCTCAGCTTACTGTCCTCACTATTGTCCTCCAGTGGTCCTTGTCCCAACACCAACTAACCTCATCTCTCATGCATTGGAAGCAGCATATATGTACTCAAGCGTGTAGGGAAAGACCACGAGGGCAGCTGGATAGTTATAGGACTCGCATAGACCACAGCCATGCTATAAGACCATAGTGCCCTGAGTTCAGCATATTAAAATGCGTCCTAATTTTCTCATTAAATGTTTTTTAAAACTTTGACAGTGGCTGGTGAGACGGCTCAATGGGTAAAAGCACTTACCATCAACCCTGAGTTAAGTTTCTAGGACTTACATGGTAGAAGGAGAGAGCCAACTCCTGAAGATTGCCCTCTGAACCTCACATGTGCACCATGGCACACACAAATAATAGAAAAATATAATTAAAATGAAGACATTGGAAATCCCTTTGTTGTGTGAAATTTTAAAAATCCATGCTAGCTCCAGCTAGGCTGTAGAATCAGTAGCCACCTGTTCCTCCTTGCCTGATGCCAAAAATGGCCATCTGGCCCTGGTTCCCAAGGCTGGCTTGCTAAGCAGTCCAAACCCGTCCAGAAAATGCCTGGTTCTACCACTCTCATTCCACAGACTGACCACCCCAACTACACTGACCACCAATGACCGCTCCACGGTTTCACCCTCTCTCTTGCCCACCTAAATTGTAGCAAGTGAAAACACCAGACAGCCTTAATATTTAATACCAGCCAGATTTGTATTGGTAAATCTCCAACCCCAATAAGCCTGTGCAAAGAACACACAACTCAGTTATAATATCTATAAGCTGCACTCTTAGACTGGGCAAATATACCACTACACTACTCTATTCCCCAGCTATGAGATTCCTTGCTACTTGCGGCTCCTCCAGGCCACATTGGTTCTGCTCCGTCTTCCACTTCCTCTTCCTCCATCTTCCTCTCTCTCCATTCCTCTGTCTCGTCTTCTCTTCTTCCTCCTTCCTCTCTCTCCTCTAAAACTTTGAGCCCCACCTTTCCCTTCCACTGCCCAGTCACAGGCTCTAGTCTTTATTTGATTAATTAAAGTGAGGAGAAGGTTCACATGGAATTACCTGAGTGTGCTCCTTTCCTGGTCTGGGGCAAGATTAGCATCAAAATACAAACAGCACCACGGCAATCCACAACATCCCTTTTATACAGAATTGTTCACAACTTTGAAGCTTTTGAAATATGTGTTGTTAGTTTCCTTCCTGTGGGCTTGTACTTTATAAAGATGTGTAGAGGAGGGCTGCTAAGTTACAAATAGTTTGGACATAACTAATTTGTTCTGATCTTGCAGACTTTGTAGTCAGTATTCCTTGTCCCTGACATTTCTGTAGACTCTTGTAGAGGAATCAGGGGCAGGGCCTTTCACCAATGAGACTGATGAAGGAACAGGTTGTCCCACAAAAATTGGACATGCTGAGATGCATCTGATTGGGCCTAAAAGAAACCGGGAGATTCAATGGCTTGAACAGAGACATTTGCCAAGGCAGAGAACCAGGGAAAGATATCAGCTGTAAGTGGATTCCATTTTGAACAGAAGACATTACTTGTCCTATCAGGATGTGAAGAAAGATAGCATCATGCCAAATCCTCCATCGCCAACCACATCTCCTCGAGTTAACCTGGGAGATACCTGCCCTTCTGGTCCCCTTATGAATAAGAAGACCGTATCCCAGGACTGTGTTAGCAATGATATGTAAGGCACTCCAGCCTGAGGCAGAAGGTCCCCATAGGATACTGTGCTAGAGAAGGCTAGCTTCTTGTTTACCTTTTTCTCAAAGTCTTTTTGCTCACTTTGCTTCTCAGCTTTGAGTTCCCAGAAGGTCTCTGTGCCACCTGCTGCGATGTCATCTTTAAAAAGAAGCCAGGCTCAGAAGCCAAGGTTGTCCGTGTTTTCCAAGGGACCGCTGGAGATTCCATCTCCAACTGAGGCAGACTGGCCTAAGGATGATGAAAAGGATTTTGTCTTCAAAGACATGGATCAAGAACTGGATTCCCTTCCTCAGCCTTACCGAATGATCAACAAGCTGGTGAACCATCTCTTTGACCGGTCCTGGGAAATTATTGAAGACAGAGACTCTTTAAGGGAAGTTGAGAGGAACTGGATTGTGCCTACCATCTACCCTCCAGCTGCAGAAATCCAGGTATGAACAAGACTGCCTGCCTGTTTGTTTGTTTGTTTGTTTGGGTGGTTGGGGTTTTTTTCACTTATATGTTAATGAAAATGCCTGATTCAGGGAAGGAAGAAATTCCTCTTCATCAGAAATACAGGTGCATTTTTGAGAAACAGTAGGCATGCTGCGGTTTCCTGTGGGAAATGGAGTGTTATATGGTTAGTTGAAGATTACACAAAGGCCCTTTGTGTCATGTTATTGACACTGAAAAACTTCATAAATGTATCAGACCCTCTCCATCCATGGCAGTCAGAACCGTCAGCAGTTCAGCTGTTGTTCTTCCCACAGGACACTAGTGGGATAAAGCACGGGATGTGTGGTTGTGCTCATGATCAGAGTATATACCCAGCCTTACTTCCGTTTCTCTAGAGTATATACCCAGCCTTACTTCTGTTTTCTCTAGAGTATATACCCAGCCTTACTTCTGTTTCTCTAGAGTATATACCCAGCCTTACTTCCGTTTCTCTAGAGTATATACCCAGCCTTACTTCCATTTCTCTAGAGTATATACCTAGCCTTACTTCTGTTTCTCTGACTACCTTCCCCCAAAGTGAAGTGCTTAGGGTGAACATTTTCGACAGTCACAAGTTTGGCAATGATATGTCTAGGAAGATCCCTACTCCTCTCTGAAAAGCCAGCTCAGATTGCTTGATGGCATTGACAGATGAAAATAATTGTCTTTTTATGTGTATGTTTTCCCAGCTCGACAAAATGCCTGGTGGTCTGGCTGTTTCACAAGACTATCTGTTTATTGGAGGACACAAAGGATTCTCAATCTATAATCTGCACAATTGCAAAAAACTCTATGTTTTAGAGAAGCTTAAGGCTGATGTTCTTTCCATCTGGGCCACAGATGTGGGGAATGACGTACTTATTGTTCCTGTGGATGAGATGGGTATTTGTCCTTCTTTGTGTTTAGATTAGTTTATAGGAACCTGTAGACTGGTATGTGGTTTCATCCCTTTTGCAAGTATAAGTGAGGTCAGACATGGTGGGTTCTCTCTGCTCATGTAGTCACAAGTATGATCTCCATGCAGCGGCTGTGTCAGGCCTGGTCTAACACGCCGCACATGCTAACCTGTTTGTTCTTCACCTGTCCAAGGGAAGCACAGTTGATTATCGTCCTGTTTGGAAGAGACACCTTGAGGTATAGAGGTTAGATAATTTCCCCGAGGTAAACAGCAGTCAGTGCTACAAAGTCATTGCAAACCAGGTAGGATAGCTCACAACTTCCAGCCCTCGGAGCCCTGCTATCCAGCTGGCGTCACCACCTGCCTGAGTGCGTTGAAATAACTGCACGCAAATTGAAAAAGTCAAAACCAAAGGAGGGTAAGGGGGAGGGAAGGAGGAGGGTACTGTTTTATCATTTAGGAGAGAAAACATGAAGGTCTGAGCCAGGACAGGGTGAAATAAAAAGAGGCGTGGGCTATAGTGGGGCAAGATGTGAATTTAGTTGAAGCCAGGTGGAAGATGCAGGGAATGGTTGGTTCTGTTTTCGAATCTTCCCTTTAAATGTTCAAAACAAAAAGCTTTTAAGAGAGCTGGCAGGATGGCCTAGTGGGCAGAGAGGCTTGCTACCATGCTTTAGTTCCTCCCCAGGACTCACTTGGTGGAGGAAGGGAAGTGACTCCTACGGGACTGTCTTCTGATGGCCACACACGCACACACACACATACACACACACACACACACACACACACACACGTATGGCATTCGTGCCTCCTCTAAAAATAAACAAGTTGTAATAAAAAATTTAAATTTCTTTTGGTGGAAAGGGGAATAAAATAGATATAGCAAGTAGCAGCTCACATATGTGACCAGCACTCGAAAGTCAGAAGTGAGAGGGTCAGAAGTTCAAGGTCATCTTCAGCTATGTAGGGATTTTGAGGCCATCCTGAATTACATGAAAGCCTGTCTCAATTACCCCTTCTACCAAAAAGACTGAAGGATAAAACATATTTGTGGTGAGGAAGGCATGCTGGGCCGTGTGGGCAGTGGTGACCGCTTTCTGCGTTAGACACCTGCACGGATGACCATGCCATCCCTTGGAGCAGTGACAGAGGAAGGTGCTCAGGGCATGTGAGCTGAAGAAGTACGTTTGAGTGCCCACAGATGTGAGGTACCTGGAGGATATCTATGTAAGGCATGGTGGGACTTTGGGCTAAAGAACAAGCCATATTCATTATGACGTATTATGCAAGTAGTTTCATGTCTGTGTCACCTTCTTTGGGTGAATTTGAATGTAGACTACTTTAGTGTCCCTTGTACAGCCAGTTCATGGAATAACTAGCCCATGAATCTTTATTAGGATGGATCAGAATTTTACCCATAGTAAGCCAAATGTCTTTATGTGATCTGTCTATATCATGGGTACAAAGGCAGGTTATGAGTAACGGGGAGGCTCCTCAAGAAATGTAAGAAGTCACAGCAGGTGATAGTCGCATCCTGAATTCAACAGAATTAACCGCATGAGGACCCTAGTGGGTTAAGGCACACGGAAAGGTAAGGGAAGAGCCCTTCTCTCGTAGGAGCTTATGAACCCAACACGTCCACAGCAAACAGTTGTGCCCATATGAAGAAATGTGGGATGATGGACAGAGCCAGGGGCTGGAAGCACAGGACGGACAGCTTGGCTGCTGTGCTTATAGGGGAATTCCAGAAAGGCAACCCTCACTAAATAGGAGGATTGGAAAGAGGAACAGACTGAATATTTCAAAGTAAGGTGGAGGAAGGCTGGGAGACCAAGGGCAGCGTAGGCCACACGGGGCTGTGGAGCACGGGCAGGACGGGATGTTTAGAGTCAGATGCTGCCCCCCAGCCCTTCCTGGATCTGGTCTCACAGTCTCTTATTTTTCTGTTTCAGGTATTGTTAGATTGTTTTACTTGTGTAAAGACAATCTTTATCTCATCAAAGCCATCAACGAAATGGTGAGTTCCCGTCCTTTCCCCATTAGCTGGAGAGTATCAAGTAGGTAATGCACAGCACACTCCTGATAAAAGACAAAAATCCAGGATGTGTGAAGCCACAGAAAATCAAAACTTTACTAAAAACAAACAACAGCAACCTAGAACTGACCTTAATACTTGCATGTAATTAAAATGGTATAAAAGCAGATTGGGAAAAACAAAAAACAAAAAACTGCTGGGATGGCTCAGTGGATAAAGGTGCTTGCTGTAAAGCCTGACAATTTCCTAGGACCCACATGGTGGAAGGACAGAATAGAAGCCTCCAAACTGTCCTGTGACCACCACACTCACACTGACACACACACACGCACACGCATGCATACTCTTTTAAAATTATTCCAATGAAACTCTATCTGTTCTACAACCACCATAGATTCGTGCCTGGAAAATGGCAGCTGCTATGGTAACTGAGCTGAGCAGCCAGTCAGTCGATGCTTGCAGGGCTCTGTGAAGCTCTTGGCGATTCCCAACCATCAATGAGACTAAATGAGAGTTTTGTCTGGGGACATGTATGGTAAGGCAAGTAACCATCACTCACTAAGGGATGTGATGGGATGTCAGCGGTTCCCAGAGACCCTTAGAACTGGGCCACAAGAATGCCCGAGGCACAGCAGGAGTTGAAGAATGCAAATCCGCGTCTGGAAAGATGGCTTAGCCAGTAAGAATGCCAGCTGCTGTTTGCAGTATCCACATCGGACAGCTCATAGCTGCCTGCAACTCCAGCTCTAGGTTTCTGACACCTTCTTCTGGCCTCCTGGGGCACTCACACCACATGGCACAGACTCTTAAAGATACACACATTATTTAGATATGGAATGGAAAAATAACAGGAATTGATTTTTTTAGTGTGTGTGTGTGTGTGGTGGGGGGGCATCACTGCTTATATGTGGCGGTCAGAGGATGACCCACCACAGGATTCAGAAAGGACAGTACTTTTCAGTATGTTTTTTAATTGATGGATTCTCAAAACTATACTAATTGTAGGTTTTCAGGGTTTTTTGTTTTGTTTTTGTTTGTTTGTTTGGTTGGTTGGTTGGTTTTTGGTTTTTCGATTGTGGTTTGTCTTATAAAAATACTTTCAGTGGAGCAGGGCATCACGGTCTACGCTGTTACCCCAGAGGCTGAGGCAGGAGCAGCTTCATTAGTACAAGCCAGTGTGATAACAAAATTTCTCATTTTCTTCAACATGAAATACCAGGCAGGGAAACAAGTGGGGAGCTAGTATAAATTAAGAGATTTAGCCAGGCGTAGTGTTGTACTCCTTTAACTCTAGCACTTGGGAGGCAGAGGCTGGCGGATCTCTGAGTCTGGGGCCAGCCTGCTTTCCATGGCGAGTTCCAGGACAGCCAGGCTATGAAGAGACACCCTGTCTGAACTAATTAGTTAATTTAATAGTTAAGAAATAAGTGGATGTTGTATATGTGTGTGTTTACATATTTATGTGTGTGTGTGTGTGCAGATGGGTGTGTATGTGTGTGTGTTCGTGTGTGTGTGCAGATGGGTGTGCATCTATGTGGTGTCTTCCTCAATCACTCTCTCCACCTTATGTTTTGGTACAGGATCATTCTGTACATAGCTTGCTGATTTGACTAGACTAGCTGGGGAAGCAAGCTCAGGGTCTTCCTCTCTCCACCTCCCCAGTACAGGATTATAGGCACATGTGCTACACTCAGCCTATCACCACCACCACCATCATCATCATCACAACCACCACTACCATCATCACCACCACCATCACCACCACCACCATCATCATCACAACCACCATCACCACCATCATCATCATCACAACCACTATCACCACCACCATCATCATCATCATCACCACCACCACCACCACCATCACAACCACCATCACCACCACCACCACCATCACCACCACCACCACCACCATCATCATCATCATCACAACCACTATCACCACCACCATCATCATCACAACCACCACCACCACCACCACCACCATCATTAAATTTATGCTCTCATAATTTATCCATCTTTTTACATAAATGCTAAGGATCCAAACTCCTCAGGCTTTCATGGCAAGCACTTTGCCAACTAAGCCATCTTTCCAGACCTGTAGACCTGGGGTTTTTGTTTGTTTGTGTTTGATTTTTGAGATAGGGTATGGTGGTTTGAATATGTATGCCCCCCATAGACTCGTGTGTGCGCCTGCTTGACCCATAGCGGCACAGTTAGGAGATGTGGCTTTACTGGAGTGGGAGTGGCCTTTTTGTAGGAAGTGTGTCACTGTGGGGTAAGCTTTGAGGTCTTCTATATTCAGGCTACACACAGTTTCCTTCTGAGGCCTGTGGATCAAGATGTAGAACTCCTGGCTCCTCCCACATCATGCTTGTCTGCATGCTGCCATGCTTCCTGCCATGACGATAATGGACTAAGCCTCCAAAACTGTAAGCCAGCCCCAATTAAATGTTTTCCTTTATAAGAGGGCTGGAGATGGCTCAGCGGTTAAGAGAACTCACTGCTCTACCAGAGGTCCTGAGTTCAATTCCCAGCAACCACATGGTGGCTCACAACCATCTGTAATGGGATCTGATGCCCTCTTCTGGTGTGTCTGAAGACAGCTACAGTGTACTCATATAAATAAAATAAATAAATAACTCTTTATAAGAGTTGTCTTGGTCATGGTCTCTCTTCACATCAGTGAAACCCTAACTGAGACACAAGGTCTCTCTTTGTTGCCCTGCCTGGCTTGGAGCTCTCTATGTAAATAGGCCAGCCTTGAACTTAGAGTCCACCTGCCTCTGCCTTCAAAGTGCTGGGATTAAAGGAGAGTACCACCATGTCTGATGGGCTTTGTTTGATTGTAATCTGGAACAATTGCGACAGACACTAATCTCCTCTAGGAGGAGGTTAAGGAAACTGAAGACAGACTAGTTATTAGCTACTGTTTAGGAATTAATAATTTGGGCTTAACTAAATATTAGCAGTGTATTGGGTTTGGAAGGTAATAAATACACCTAAAATTGTGATGCCACAATGCAGCAGCATGACAACACAAGAAAACTTGTTGTCACAAGGGAGCTGTGCTGACACAGTGCAGCATGGGTGGCACAGTGGAGGGCTGCAGACGCACGTGCAGCATTGTTACAGTGCAGCGTAGTGATGTCAGAATGCAGCGTTACGATTTTACGGCACAGTAACCGTGACGTCACAGTGAAGCATTGTGATGGCGTAAAGAAACGTTGGATGGCACAACTGCAAATTGTCTAGTGCAACACTGTGACATCACAGTTAAGCAGTGCGATGGCATTTTGAGGCAATATTTGTCACATGAGAGTTTATGATGATGTCACAGTACAGCATTGTGGTGACAAAATGGAACATTGTGATGGCACAATATAGAATTATGATGCTGAAATGCAAAATTGTGATGGCGCAGTGGACCGTTACCATAGCACCCAGCAGTATTGATGTCATAGAGTGAAGCATTATGATGCCACACTTCAGCATTCTGAAGACACAGTGTAGCACTGTGATGTCACAATGAAACATTCTGATGTCACAATAGAGCACTGTCTTGTCACAGTGCAGCATTGTGGTGGCTCAGTGCAGTATTATGACAGCACAATGCTTTGTGACATCACAACAGCATCAAGGTTTTAGAATGGAGAATTGTGATGTCACAGTGGAGCACTGTGATGCCACAATTGAGCATCTCAGTGTCACTGTGGAGCTACACTGTAGCACAGTGGAGCTTGTGCTGGCCACATCAGGACTCATTATGCCACTTTGTTTTTGTGTGTTTGAAAATCTCTGTAGTAAGTTGATAGATATTAAGATATAGAAATAAAAATTGTTTGCTCATTAAATAAATTAGGGACTGTCTTAGTTAGGGTTTTACTGCTGTGAACAGATACCATGACCAAGGCGACCCTTAGAAGGCCAACATTTAATTTGGGCTGGCTTACAGGTTCAGAGGGTCAGTCCGTTATCATTAAGGCGGGAACATGGCAGCATCCAGGCAGGCACAGTGCAGACAGAGCTGAGAGTTCTACATCTTCATCTGAAGGCTGCTAGCAGAATACTTACTTCCAGGCAGTTAGGATGAGAGTGTTAAAGCCCACACTCATAGTGGCACACCTACTCCAACAGAGCCACACCTACTCCAAAAGGGACACACCTTCTAATGGTGCTACTCCCTGGGCCGAGCATATACAAACCATCACAAGGACTCACCTCTATGACTAGTCTACCTTATTTGTTAGTGGTTCTCAAGTTCTTTCAAGGTGTAGCATACCCATCCTGCTGCCTTTTTCAGCTGGCCCCCAATTGGAAATGCTTTTATTCCAGGGTTCTTCCCCAGCCTCTGCTACAGTCCAGACAAGCACCAGTTTTCTCTGTCATGTAGAACTTACTTTGACTCAGCTGAATAATTGAATACAGCCTTGACTTTAGGGTTTGCAAACCAGGTCTAATGGCATTCCATGACCTTTGAGGAACTAAGTCTAAAGCAAGCTCCATTTCTTGTCCAATTTCTGTACAAAGCTGAGAATATGAACTGATGTGAGGTATCTTGCTATCACAAGCTTCCAGAAGACTCTAGTCCTGGTGTGAGCCACGGGAGCCCTGCCATATGCTCCCTCCCGTTAGCAGACAGCACTCACTGTGTTGGCATCTCTCTCTCTCTCTCTCTCTCTCTCTCTCTCTCCCTCTCTCCCTCCCTCCCTCCCTCCCTCCCTCTCTGTCTCTCTCTCTCTTTCTCTTTCTCTCTCTCTCTTTTTTTTTCAGGATGATACCAGCAAGCAAAGCACCTGTGTAAAGATGGAAATCTCTCAGAGCGGGGACTATGCAGCTTTCCTCTTCCAAGGCAAGGTCACCCAAAAGCTGTGAGGGACGTTCAGATTTGTGTTGCTTCTAGACTTTCATTGTGACCTTTTATTTAGAAATAGCTTTAGATTTAGACACATGTGGTGGTGCACAACTGTAATCCTAGCACCAGGGAGGCTCAGGCAGAAGGACCATGAGTGTAGGGATACAGGGTGAGACCCTGTCTCAAAAACCAAAAACAAACAAAAGAAATAACTTTCTATTTAAAGAATAGCAAGGCTGGAGAGGTGGCTCATGAGTTAAAAGCACTGACTGCAGGCTGGGGATTTAGCTCAGTGACAGAGCACTTGCCTAGCAAGCGCAAGGCCCTGGGTTTGGTCTTCAGCTCTGGGGGGGAAAAAAAAAGGAAAGAGCACTGACTGCCCTTCCCAGAGGGCCAGGTTTTGATCCCAGCACCCACATGGCAGTTCACAACTGTCTGTAACTGTAGTTCCAGGGGACCCAACACCTCTCCTGGGCACTGTATGCAGGTATTATATAGACATGCATAGAGGCAAACACCGATACACAGAAAATAAGTTATATCTTTAAAACAAAACAAAACAAAAAACAGAAGAGAGGCAAAGCCTGTACATAGCTCCTTTGAGTTCTTCACTAACACCTACATTTAACCTGATGGTGTGCATGCATATGGAGACAAAACTAGGACTAATGATACTGCCCCCAAGTCATATGTCACTCTGGTGTAATCCTGTGACAATTTCTTGGTCATATGTTTCCATTACCTTGACATTTTTCCCCAGGAGAACCAACCGGATAGCTTGTGGAATGCCCTTTGCTTCAGTTTGTCTGCATTTTTTTCTCATGGCTCACCCAAGGCTGAGGATTTAGGGGGAAGCTAGCACAAGGCCAGGCACTGGCTCAGGAACTGTAGGTCCCAGGTTGATTCACTTTTGCTGGGATTAGCTTAGATCACAGGTTCCTCCAGGCTGGCTCCAAAATCCTGTGCTCAAGCAATCCTCCTGCCGCAGCCTCCAGAGTAGTTGTCACTCCATGTCTACACTACCATGCCTCGCTTAGTTTTTCCTTTTTAACCCTCTGTAAGGAGCAAGTCACTAAGTCCAGACAACAAGGTAGGCAATTTAGGTGTCTCCTGGAGGCAGGAGAATCAAAGACTATTCAGACATGTGTTATAACTACTATTGTAGTTTTCAGATGTTTGGGGGAGCTACGTTGAGAAGATATAGTATCTTAGTTCTCCTCAGAGTTTTATGTGCCAATCTTAGCACGTGTTTCCTCATCTGGCCAGCTGCAGTTACACGTGTATCAACAGGGCAGACTGTTTGGTAGTTTGATTTTCAGCTTTTATACATTTAGACATATAAATGTATTATACAAGCCTGGATCTATACTTTTCCCCCGCAGGACCCCCAAATGCTAAATGTTTGCAGAAGATAGAGATTTTATAGTGCTTTTTGTATCTAAGGACATGTTGGGGCTGGAGAGATGGTTCAGCAGTTAAAAGCACTGATTACTTTTCCAGAGGATGCAGGTGTGATTGCCAGTATCTATATGACAGCTAACAACCATATGTAACTCTAGTTCCAGGGAACTAACACCGTCTTCTGGCCCCTGCAGGCACCAAGCACATACATAATGTACAAACATACATGTAGGCAAAACACTCATGTATTCATTTCTCAGGCTGTCATAACAAAGAACCACACAGTGGGTAGCTTAAAATGATTGTATTTACTCCCTTGTGGTTGTGGGACAAGGTGTGAAATTAAGGTATCCAGATGATTGTGTGTTTAGTGGAACATTGAGACAGTATCCCCTTCCATGAGAAAACAACCTTTCCCAACTGGGTCAATATTCAGAACAGGAGCTCAGCCTGATCTTGTGATGAGAGCTGGTTCCATAGCCTCCCATAGGTCATCTCCAACGTTGGTCAGAGAATTCTTTGGGATCTGTTCCCTTTCTGACTCTCCCTTTGTCCTAAGCCTGTCTTACTCTGCTGACATGTGCCAGCTTCCTCCCCTAGGTGGCAATGTCAACTCTAGGGCAGAATGTCAGAAGTGACTATTTGCAACATAGAAAACATGGGGCTTGGCAAAGGTGACAGTTTGATTAAAGATTGAGTTGTGCCAATGTTGTAGGAGAAGCCCCTGACTGCATTAGGTAGCAGTGGCTTGAGGGCTCAACTCTCCATGCAGACATCACTTGGTCAGTGAGGGCTTACAGCAGCCATGCTTCAATTTACGCAGGCCCCTTCCACAGGCACTGACTGCAAAGGGTCTCGGTCTCTAGGCCAGCACTTCTGAGGAGACAGACAGTCTCCAGCTGAAACTTGCCACACCACTCCATTGCCCAACGCTTGTCTGTTTGGTTTCCCAATGCAGGAGCCGGGGATGTCTGGCTAGAAGTGTACAAGCTGCCCAAGGAGATTTGGCTGAAGGAAGCAGAGCACCCCCAATTGGCTCTAAATCAGAAGAAAAAAACCAAACAGCTGCAACTGGTAGGAAACCTCTTTTTAATCAATATTTCTCTCTACACTTAACCCAAATCTAACTTAAATTCTCCATGGAACTACCCGGGATTCTCTGTGGAACTACCAAGGCCACTGGAGGTTGGACAGACAGGAACAGAAACAGTGGACATCTCCAAAACTGATTCACTTTAGATAAAATATTAGTAAGTAGAGATGTCTTGAGTAACCAGAGGTTCCGGGTCTCTCTTGACTTGGACTTCTGTCCCTGAGACTGCACCCAGATGTTTCTTGTCCAAGGGGAGTGTCTTTTATCCTGTGTCCTGCCTCACTCCTGGTCAGAAGCAGTCCTTCAATGTTTCAGGTTCTATTATGTTTACCAGAGTGTGGCCTTTGTTTTTCTTAGTAGATAGCAACTTTTTTGTTTTTTGTTTTTTTCTTTTTTGTTTTTCGAGACAGGGTTTCTCTGTGTAGCCCTGGCTGTCCTGGAACTCACTCTGTAGACCAGGCTGGCCTCAAACTCAGAAATCCGCCTGCCTCTGCCTCCCAAGGGCTGGGATTAAAGGCATGCACCACCACCGCCCGGCAGTAGATAGCAACTTAACTATTTTAGTTGGCTTGAGATATAATTTCTCAGTAAAGATTAAAGCTTATTTTACTTCAGAATGCAATATAAATATGCATGCATTAGTTTTCTTTTTAGAAATCAACTAGTATCAATTGAGCACCCCATTTAAATCACATTGTGTTAAGCTAGGTGGTGCTGGCACACACTCACACAGAGGCAGGCAGATCACAGTGAGACTGAGGCCAGTCTGGACTGCAAAGTGAACTGCGGGGCAGCCAGGGCTACAAAGTAACCGTGTCTCAAGAAACCAAATAAAAAAAAGAATAACAAAACAAAACATACTGTGTTTAGTGTACTGGGATAGGGAAGTAACTCCGTGGTGGGGCATGAGCCTAGCCCGAGCTAGCACACACACTAGCCCAGCCTGAGCTAGCACACACAGAGCTTAGCCTGAGCCTGCACACACACACACACAGACAAACACAGTGTCAGGTTTGACAAAAAAAAAATCCATGGTCTTATTAATATGGGAGCAAAGGCTGAGATTCTCTTATGCTGAGTCCACCATAGGGTCTTGTCAGAAGGTGACTTTGAGAGTGCTGAGCCTCCTCTTACACGCAGATGGAATCTGCCAGTCACACATCCTTTCTGGCCCTCCTTACACACAGCTTCTGGTTTTTAGCAACCCTGATATGGGTGAATGCTTTTTTTGTATTTACTGGATGGCAGATTTCTGAAATAACGTCACAATCTTATGCTTTTAAAATTTTAATCAGTAAGTTCCATGATGTCATAGTCATTGCCCAAACAATGTATTCTTTCTCTGTGTGTGTGTGTGTGTGTGTGTATGTGCATGTGTGCACTTGCTGTTTTGTTTGTTTTTTGTTTTAATTTTGAGGCAGAGTTGTGCATGTGTGCATATGCTGTTTTGTTTGTTTGTTGTTTTAATTTTGAGGCAGAGTTATGTAACAGGGCCTACAGACTTGAATTTGAAGCCCTTCTTCCTCAAGTACTAGGATGTGTCAGTTATTTATTTGTTTGTTTGTTTGTTTATGGTTTTTGAGACAAAGTTTCTCTGTGTATCCCTGGCTCTCTAGACCATCCTGGCCTTGAACTCAGAGATCTGTCTGCCTCCGCCTCCCAAGTTCTGGGATTAAAGCCTCTGCCACCACCGCCCGGCCATTTCACTTATTTTTCCCACACTGAGGACCCGTCAGCCTGTAATGGTGGCAGATCTTTACTATAAGCTGTATTTAGAGTTACTTAGATGTAAGCCGCTAGCATCATCACTATGTTTTCCCAATAAGAAATATTCCCTTTAGGAATGCAACACAGGCTGCCAGGCACGGTGGCTTACACTTTTAATTCCAGCACTTAAAAGGCAGAGGCAGGTAGATCTCTGTGAGTTCAGTGCCAACCTGGTCTACATAGTGAGTTCTAGGACAGATAGAACTATGAAGAGGAACCCTGTCCCCCCAAACAAACAAACAAAAACAAAAAAATGAAAACCAAAGAAACTGCCTCCTACAACACAGTGTATCTATGTGCAGGTCCATCACATGGTGCTCTATACATATGTACATACCTATGTATATACATATGTGCTAATTTCAAAAAGAAAAGAAAGGCCTGGAGATTGCCCAGTGGTAAAGGCACACACTGCTGAGGTGGACAACCTGAATTTGGTCCCTGAGACCCACATGCCAGGAGAGAACTGGCTCCCCAAAGTTGTCCTGGATTTCAGCAAGTAAACCACGATGCACACAAGGCTCCTTCTCATAAATAAATAAATAAATAAATAAATAAATAAATAAATAAATAAATATTAATTATTAAATTAAATTATTCAAATATTAAAATTTAAAATATTAAAATAAAATATAATAAAAAAGAAAAGAACTACTTATTTTGGCTTTCTTCAGTGTTGATTTTTGTATGGTCCCTAACTGATCCATTCACCTACACCATAATCATTAAATACCTTAACTGTACCTTTCTCCAGCTACAGTTTAAAGGTTCTAAAGAATGGGTACCATGTCTTGAAACACTGCAGACCAGAGAATTTCCCAGATGTTGGTCCTCCATGTGTACTCCATGAATTCAGTTCTTAAAAGAGGAAATGGGTCAGGGAGAGAAAGAATATCTCTGAAGATATCAGAAAGTCAGGAACATGTATCAAACCTACTGTGAATTCATTTTTCTTTTCTTTCCCCTCAGAACACTCCGGACTATGCTGTTACAGAACACATAGAAACGGTAAGAAACTTAGAAGACAGTCTCCATTGAGAGCCTTCAGTTACATTTGAAAAGTTCATGTTTGTAAGTGAAAAGTATATTAGCTATCAAGTAACCTGGTAAAAATATCCTGCTGTCCCCCTCCCCCAACTCCCCTATTCCCAGCTTCTCTGTGTCTTAATCTTGTGTCTTACAGCCATTGGAAACAACCTCTAATCACGTGTCCTGAGGCAGGTTTTTCTCAAGACAGGGAGCTTAAATTCCAGCCTGTTGCTTAAAAAGCATCTCCCGAGGCCGCCCCGCCCAAGGCTGTGGCAGGGGCCCTAGGAATGTAGTTACAGCATGCTTTATTTTTGTAAAGTTTGCAAAAATTATTATTGTTTAGTCACCATCCCTTGAGACTCTCACTTTCCTCTGCTGTAATTTTCCTCATGTTGAGTGGTGTTAGAACAACTATGGCATTTTATGGTTGTAACTTTATGGGTATTTGTTTTTTTAGCCCATAGTGATCTCGAACTAGCTGTCTTCTACTGCTTCCCCAGTGCTAGGATTCTGGATACTTCACTTCATGCCTTGAACCTGGGTTTGCCCCTACCCACTCTGTAGCAATGCAGCCCATCAAGACTGTGCAGTTCATTTTCATCTTGGAATGCTTGGCAGGACGGAGCAGACCTCCTGTCCTGGGGACCTGGGGTACGCCCTTTCCTAAGGTTTACCAAAGGAGCCACAAACATCTGAAATGGGGTCTCTTGCTAGAGACCATTTGTTTGAAGCTGCACAAGTAACCTTAGCAGCACCACTCTGGGAAGTTAGCTCATTCAGCCGACAGCATGGAGGCATATGCTTACACAGCACGTGCGAGCACCACCAGGAAGAGCAAGAGCTCAGGGTCAGTCTCGAATATGGAGCAAGTATGAAGCCAGCCTGAGCAGCATAAAATTCTGTCTCAAAGAAACGTTCTTCAAGACTTAAGTAACGGGGGCATCTCCTCCAGATAGAAGTGTTCAGGGCTGGGGAGTCAAAAAGAATGACAAGATGCCAGGCATGTTAACCCAACCTCAGTATGCAGAAGCAGGAGGGTTTCTGCAAGTTCTGGTCTACATAGTTCCAGGACCGCCAGGGCTATATAGAAAGACCCTGTTGAAAAAAAAACTATCTACCACATTGGTTCATACTTAATGTACTGATTTTTGTGTGTTGCTTAGGATGAAGGTACAGACTTTAAAGAGATACTCTAAGAAAGAAAAAGGAGAGGGGCTGGAGAGATGGCTCAGTGGTTAAGAACATTTGCTGCTCCTACAGGGAGCCCGAGTTTGGTTCTTAGCACCAACATCAGGAGAGTCACAACTGCCTATAACTCCAGCTCCAGGGAATTTGACAGTCTCTTGGACTCTCCAGACACCTACACTTATGTCCATATCCCCACTGCCCCCAACACAAATACACAATTTCAAAAATTAATCTAATGAAAGGGAGAGACTCTTAGGGTCATGTGTTCAGGTACAGAGCTGACACATCCAAATGAGAACCTGAGTTCCTCCTCTCTGTCCCATCCCACTGTCTGTGAGCCCCCCTTCCCTCCCCTCCCATCCTGTGAGCCCCCCTCCCCTCCCCTCCCCTCCTGGCACTGTTCTTCTTTACTGAAGGTTACTGCTTGTTTGCACGCTGTATGTTTAATAACTTTGTATCTTCTAAACAGATAAGCACAGCTCTAAAGCCTTACAGCCTTTTCTCTTTATTGTTCTTGGCCTGTTACATTTTCCAGGGTCTCTTATAAAAATGCAGAAGAGCAGCAGTAAATAGCCTTTATCCATTTGAGCACGTGTCCCTCTAGCTTCTGCTTGCTAAGAGTTTTGTTTTACTTAAATCAAGAATGGGGGCTGATAAGATGGCTCACCAAGCCATACATGCAGATAGCACTCATATGTCTAAAATAAATAACTATTTTAAAAAGTAAATCAAGAGTGGATAGTGACTTTTATCTACATTTTTCTCATTAAAAATGAACTCTGTTATAGTTAAGGCACATAACATGATGCCGTGGGATACATACAGATCTTTAAGAAAGGTTTCCAAAGTGAAGAAAATAACATACCCTCCGCAAGTCATCTGTTTGTGGCTGCTTTGTGACAAGAGCAAGCAAACTCATTCACTCAGCACAGGCCCACGCACAGCACTGATTTGTGACGACTGACTCAAGAGCGTCAGTCTTCAGATAGCCCCTCCCGCTCACATGTGTTTCTGTGTCCTCTGGTCCCACTACCCCTTCCTCTCCATCCTGGAGCCATGGCAACCACTGTTTGGTTTCTAGCTCTGTATGTCTGATATTTTGTTGAGGTTCTCCATTAAGTGAGATTGCAGTTTGTCTCCCAGGAGTCTACCATAACTAGAGGCTTGGTCTCTAGAGTGGTAGTACTGGAAAGTACTGTAGAACTTTTAAGCCAAGGTGGTGTCTAGTGGTCATCCCTGTGTTCTCTCTCAGGTCCTCCTAAGAGGGAGAAGCCTGGCTCCTCTCTCTCATGTAAGGTATTACTTGACTTGTGTCTGCACACGCTCCTGTCATTGCTATTCATCCTGTGAGGTGACATAGCCAAGAGATTGCTTCATGTATCAGTTTGTTCTTTACTGCTATGATAAATATCAAAAGCAACTTGGGGTTTATTTTGTCTCACGCTTCCATGTCACAGTCCATCATCAGGGGAAGCCAGGGCAGAAGCTCAGGTCAGGGACCTGGCTGCCGTAATGGAGCCAGAGACTGTGGTGGAAAGCAGCTTACTCCCCACTGGCTGGCTAAACTGCCTTTTTTAAAATGCAACCCTGGACCACCTGCCCAGGGATGGCACTGCCCACCATGGGCTGGACTCTTTCACATCAGCCATTAATGAAGAAGATGCTCCACACTCTTACATCCAGACCCTTCAGATGGACACATTTTCTCATCTAAGGGTCTCTCCTCCCAGTTAACTTCTAGCTTGTGTCAAATTGACAAAGCAAAGCCAAACCCAAAACACCTAACCAGCGTAGGCCTGTTATGTAGCTAGTGTTGTGCTGTTTGGTAGTGTTCTGTTTGGGTGATAGCCTACACAGACAAACATAGACACACATACACACACTAATCCTTGGTTCACAGGTATTTTCAAATTTTAAGTATGACCTATGAGTCTGGCTTATTGTTTAAGTATGGATTTTTCTGAATGTTTTTTTCGTCAGTCTGGTGTCAGGACATGGTAGCCTTTCTTGGAAGCTGTATACCTACCTTTCTTCCCCTCTTAGGTGTGAGTAAGACATGAGGTCTTACCAGCAAAAATTTTTACTATGTTTTAATTTTTACACTGTTCAATTCATTATTTTTTTTAATGTTTTGAGCCTATTTTGGTACTAGTTCTTTTTTTTTTTCTTGGTTTTTCAAGACAGGGTTTTTCTATGTAGCCCTGGCTGTCCTGGAACTCACTCTGTAGACCAGGCTCGCCTTGAACTCAGAAATCCACCTGCCTCTGCCTCCCAAGTGCTGGGATTAAAGGCGTGCGCCACCACTGCCCAGCAGTGCTAGTTCATTTTATTTAGACATTTTACTTTATTAAAATATGGGTGTGAGGGCTGGAGAGATGGCTCAGCAGTTAAGAACACTGCCACTTCTTCCAGAAGTCCTGAGTTCAATTCTCAGCAACCACATGGTGGCTCACAACCATCTGTTATGGGATCTGATGCCCTCTTCTGGTGTATACACATACATGCAGATAGAGCACTCATACATAAAATCTTTTTTTTTAAAAAAAGATATGGGTGTGAATATTTCCTTTGTGGGTGAGTTTTTGTTTTTGTTTGTTTTTTGTCTATTTCTCTTTATTGATCATAACATTTATTTATTTATTTATTTCAGAGCTTGGGACCAAGTGTCAGCCCTAATTCAACTCAGGTAAATAATACCTTATCTCTGAGCTGGCTCCCCAACCCCTGTGGCACTCTGTTATGTTCTGTGCCCTTAGAAACCAATCACGATAGAAGTCAATAGAACTGCTTTGTATAATTACCCAGAATAAGCTTGGATCCAAACCACTCACCCAGCAGCACTTCCTGTACCTGTGTATAAGCCTTTATGGCGTTTATTTGCCTCTATAAGCTGCCCCTGGGATGGACCCTAACATAAGAGAGACACCTGGGGCTGGAGAGATGGCTCAGTGGTTAAGAGCACTGACTGCTCTTCCAGAGGTCCTGAGTTCAATTCCCAGCAACCACATGGTGGCTCACAACCATCTGCAATGCAGTCTGATGTCCTCTTCTGGTATATCTGAAGAGAGCAATGGTGTACTCATATACATAAAATAAATAAGTCATTAAAAAAAAAAGAAAAAAAAAAGAAGAGAGACACCTGCACCAATGTAAGAAATTATTTGGAATAAGACTTCCATTTTGAGTGGTGGTTGAGTAAAGTTTTAAGTTCCTAAGGCCTCCCTGGGAACTGACATCCTATGTGGCAGAAAGAGATGTGAAGTGGCCAACTGACATCCTGGATGGTGTTAGATAAGTCCATCCTGATAGACAAGGCAAGTCTACTGCCACCAATGACAACAGTAAATGTCCAACAAAGACACTTTCTTAAGGAAATCTCCAGTCCCTAAATCCTGATTGGTGGATTAACTTGGCACAGGTGTTTGTGTGTTTTATGCTTAAAATTCATGTGGGATCCTGACTCAGTGCCACAACCTGCTCCTAAGTCTGGACTTGTGGTCCTGTTTAATCAATCAGTCTTAGGGTATGACATTCAATAAATTATTTCTACTTGTCTGAGAATGGTGGCTGAGTGGTTTGTGCAGTGATTCCCAGATGCCAACACTTGATCCTGTCATCCTTTGGAAGAGGAGTCTTTAATACTGTTCTCTCGCTTCTTTGAGTTTGTGTTCTTTGAAACCCTGTTAGTAGATACATACCAGTTTGGGAAGCTATGTTTTCTGAGAAACTTACTTTTTAAACATTATTCATATGCTCTTTGGTCCCTGGTAGTAGTCTTTGTTCTGCTTGGAATTAAGGCAGACATTTGGAATAGCCATCCCAGCTTTCTTCTGGTTATTTTGAGTTGACATATACGTTTTAATACTTGTATTCTCAACATGTTTATTTATATTTAAATTGAAAATTAAAATAGAGTCTCTCTCTCTCTCTCTCTCTCTCTCTCTCTCTCTCTGTGTGTGTGTGTGTGTGTGTACATTTGATAATTTGATACAGTATCTCTCTGTAGCTAAAGCTGTTTTAGACTTGCCCTGCAGCCCAGCCTGGTCTCAAACTCGCAATCCTGCTGCCTCAGTCTCTCAAGTGCTGGCTTAAATAGAGTTTCTTTTTGAAAACATATAGTTGAATTTTGTCTTTTTATTAAATGTGTCTTTCTTATTTTTGTGCTTGTTGCATTGTGCATACTCAATAAATATTGCTGATACAGAGATGTAGGAACAAATAAATTACACCTAGCAATCAGAACTGATGTACCTGCCCTTTAAGTACAGTATTTAGACCATTTACATTTAATGTTGCTATTGGCAAGTATGAGTTTAAATCTTCCATCTTTCTATTCCATTTTTACTTGTTTTATTCATTTTTCTTCCTTGCCATCCTTAGGAATGGTTATTTTTAATGATTTCATATGATCTCTTTTGTTAGCTTATTGGCTGTGTCTTTCCCTTATTTTAGGACTTAAACATTTCTTTTAGAAGTGAACTTAAGTTGAGTCCTCCAGTTTTTGTAATGAAGATTAAACCCCCTAAACCTATAGCAGGTAAGTGGGTCACAGCCCTTCTCCTTTTGCTGTTGATTTCCTCCTTGTTCCCTGCTAGCCTTACTCCACAGTCCTGTTTTCTACTTATTAGCAGTAGTATCTAATTAAATGCATAATTCAGAAGACAATTTTTTTTAACCCAGAGACTCTAGGACTAAAAAAAAAAAAGAAAACACAAAGAGTGTAAGAATCTAGTTAGCAGGCTTAGAAGACTGGAGAGAGACAACATTTCTGGTTGTTAGGCAGAATTAGCTTGTTCCCATCCTTTGGGTGCATGATTGTCCCTCCTTTGCTTAGTGCCTGCAACCCAGCGTGAGATTAGAGAGATGAGTCTCCTTCATGCTAGGAGCTGACGGCCTGCCAAGGAGAGTAGAAGGGGACCACAGCGGGAGATGAGAAGTACAGGGAACAGGATTGTACTTAAATTAGTTTGTTGCAAAGCTACAGTTATTAAGAAAAAGTTGAATCTGCTGGGCTTAGTGGCACAGGCCTTTAATCCAGTACTTAGGAGGCAGAGGCAGGTGTATCTCTATGAGTTCAAAGTCATCCTGTCTACAAAGTGAGTTCCAGGACAGCCAGAAGAACTCTGTCGAAAGAAAGAGAGGTGGGGGGGGGGGGGGGGGGGGGGGGGGGGGGACCGGGGCGGTGAGAAAAGGAAAGGAAAGGAAAGGAAAGGAAAGGAAAGGAAAGGAAAGGAAAGGAAAGGAAAGGAAAAGAAAGGAAAAGAAAATCTGTAATCCTAGCATTTGGAGAGGCAGAGGCAGGAAGATCATGAGTTCAAGGTCATCTTCTGTTACATTGTGAGTTTGAGGGCAACCTGAGCTACATGAAACCCTGAAGAAGGCAGGGGAACTGACAAAGGAAATGAGGTATCATTGAATTCTGGGGTCTCTTCCATTCAGGCACCACATTTAAAAGCCCCTTGGAAGTCTTTGCAAAGGTAGAGGACTACTTCGGGATAGGCTCTGGGCAGAATCACTTTATCAAGGATGTGCAGTGGGAGCAACACATGGAGATCTTCCATGCCTCTTACAAGAAGCACCTGGAAGGGGAGTGGGAAGAGGAGCCACTCAGGTGAGCCTGAGGGAGGAGGCCCACTCTGTGAGCCTGAGGGAGGAGGCCACCAGTCCCTGCTTCCTGGTACTTCCTGGACCCGTCCAAGATTAATTGCCTCTAAAAACTCTTTCTGACGGGAGAATTTCAACACTTTTTTAAAAAGTGGTTTTCCATTTTACTCAATTAGTTTTTTATTTTATGTATATGGGTGTTTTGCCTACATCTGTTTGTACACCATGTGCTTGCAGCACCCACTGAGGTCAGAGGAGGGTCTCACATCCCTTGGAAGTGAGTTTTCGACAGTTGTAGGCCATCATGTAGGTGCTGGGAACTGAACTGCTCTAGAAGAGCAGCCAGTGTTCTTAACCCCAGAGCAACCTCTCCAGTCCCAGCAGGTTCCTGTAAAATACTCTGTGGAGAATGTTTAAATTGAGCTAGAACAAAGGTCGGCAGCTACGGTTGTGCAGGATTAGTGGCCCAGCTCAGGTGAACACTGTGTAGTGTGCCCACAGCCCTGGGCTCAAAGTCCAGCACTGCAGACAGGGAGGAGAAGCAGGAGCACCTGTGGAGAGGAGCGATAGACTCAAGTTCACTTTAGACTCATGCTTGACATCTTTTATAACAAAAGATAACAAAACAGAAAATAAGCTACGACTGTTATGGACATTTGCCTCCATTCCCTCCTTGCTGTTTTGCAGCACTGGGATCTAACCCAGGGTCTGTGCGTGCAGACAGGATCTCTGCTGCTGAGCACTACCCCATCCCTAGTCTTTCTAAATGTGATGTCATATAGGTCTGGATTTACAACACTAAGTTAGAAGTAACACGTGCTTACACCCTGGCCAGCAGGCAGGTCCCATTAGCCCACGTTCTGATGATAAGAACTGAGCCCAGTGTCTGAAGTAGCTATGGTTTTAAGAACCAGCTTGCCTCACAGTTCTGGAACATTCTTGTTTTTACACGTGAAGTAAGACCTCTCATCTTGCTGTCAAGTGGACCTTAAATGTCCTCATAGCAGGCATGGAGTCTGAAGGCTCTGGCTTAATAGCCCACCTTCATTTTGAACCAAAACCCTAGCCTGGCGTGGTGGTTCCCAAGGCACTCCTACTGCCCAGAAAGATATCTAGGGACCATATTAATTATCCACTGTAGGAACACCATGAGAATCTGCAAACACTCCAGCCCCCTGGTGAGAATGAATTTATGGAGCATCACCCATGTCTGGCCTTCAAAGGATCTCCTCTAAGGATAGATGTGACCTCCTAAAGCTGGGGGGTTCTTTGGCTGGGGCCCCATCCTGTCCCCTGCTGACCTTTGAGTGACCCCCACCTCCACAAGCACTATCTTCCTCTGTATCCAAAGTCTGTTTGGCCCCCAGCCCCAGCAGCCAGAATGTGACTGTCATGGGCCCTGGGAGGGAGGCCCACTAGCCATGTCTGGTCTTAACTCCATATTGTGCCAGAGCTCATCTTGCCAAGGGGTCTGTGTGCCTCTGACTCCTGTCTGTCTGTCTTCTCCAGCATGGCTACCTTCCATTTCTTCTACACTAACTCCTTAACAACCACACCAATGGATGTCAAGAGCTCTTCAGGTAAATGGGGGTGGGGGAGTGGCCCTTTGGGCAGCTCTTGCATGGTGGGACGAGTGAAGGTGGAAGCCAGGCTGCCAGTGCCAGCTGTAGCTTGGCAGTGTCTGTTGGATCTGTGTCCCTGAGCCCAGTTTCCCTAAAATGGAAGCCACAGGATTTCAGGGCGGGGCTACCCTATGGGGCCTGTGAGCTTATTCCTGGTGTCCTGCTTCTGGTTATGAACTCACCTTATCGGAGCAATCAGACCAATCTCTGACCTCCAAGTGGGTACTGACCTTTCCAGAAGATATAAAAAACAGCCAAAGGGCAGCTGTGCCCTAGGAACATCCTCCATGGAGGTACCACACTGTTCTTCCCCAGAAATCCACCTTTCTGGCACCTGCTAGTACAAGGCATTTCAGACTCCATAAGCTGTACGCTTGCCACACAAGCCAAAGGCTTCCTGATATCTAATTACGTCCTTTCTTCTCTCCTCACCCCAGGGGTAGCCTGTGTCCTTGGCATACACTGGACTGGAAGTCACAATTTATTCCTCTATTCACTGAACAAAACTCTGAAGGATAAAACTGGTACTTGGACTGCCAAGACTGAGGCAGGCCTAAGCTCAGGCACGTCCTCTGAGAGCACATGCTTCTCCGGCTGAGCTGTCAGTGTGGGATGAGGGAGCCAGAGCTGTGCAGCCAGAAATAGGGTGCTCAGTGGGTGTACAAAGTCTGTCCCCATGCTGTGATGTTTTCTCGTGACAGAGTCAAGTGCACAGGGCCCCACAGAATCTATTGTGAATGGAGAATGGCCTCTGAAGGCCAGTGCTAGCCCGGCCCAGGGCATAGGCCAGCTGCTTCATCTCCCATTTTTGATTTTTTGGTTTTTTGTTTTTTGAAACAAAACTAAGTCACTGTACATCACTGCTGAGTGTATTGGTTATAAATAGCAAAATCCAGGGAAACCCTTTGAGGTTGAAATGCATGTGGTGATTGTTGCCAGACACGGCGACAGACACAGCCCTGTGTGTGCTTCACTTAGGATGAGGCCTTGCGTGGCATCTGTGTTTTCCTCTCATGCTGTGTTGATTTAGAAGTCCGGGCGAGTGTGCAGGAGGAAGGAAAGGCTCAGGCCTTCTCCCAGGCACCCTGGCTTCTAATCCCCACAGCTCTACTGATTGGCGATGGCCTTGGTCAAGCCACTTGCTTCTGTCTGATCTGTGAAGTGGGGTTCTAACAGGACCTGCCACAAGAAGTCTTCTGGGAATTAAATGAAATGCTGCCTATAACAAGTCTAACAGTGTCCTGTGAGTGCCTGCAACTAGCCACTCAACATTAGCTGTGACTTATTTTGCTCTGGGAGAGAAGCTCAGCCCTGAAGAAAGAGGTGGAGAGTCTAGATAAGGGGCTCCCAGTGCCCAGGCCCCGGGCTAAGCAGATCAGTCTGGACATCAGAATCCCCAGGGGGAGGCACTGGGCAGGGCAGGGTCTGCTGGGAGCCTGACAAATGGTCTCCTTCCTCTAGACTACGAGAACGTGTGGCCCTGTGCTGCGCCCATTGTCGTGTCTCAGATCAGCAGCTTCTCCTCCTACCTGGCCCTTGTCTGTGAGGATGGTGTGCTCATTCTGTGGGACCTGGCTCAAGGTGAGTTCCTCATCGTACCCCTCCACTGAGTGCCTGATGCATCTCCTCAGGGAGACTCCAGGAGCCTGGGAATTACTTCAGTTGCTTCATGTTCCAGTCCTGGGGCAGCTGGGCCAGCTGTGCCCTCCTCATTCCTGGGACACAGTACTGAGCGTCTACTACCCATGTACTCTCTGGGAGTGTGCTCGTGCCCAGCAGCACACCAGGTCACCTTCCTTGTTACACTGCAGGGAGGATCTGTCCTCCGGCACAGCTGGAGATATCCTGCAGTCTCTGCCCCTGCCCTCAAAGAAAGCAGGTCATCTTGAGGTGCCTCTCTGCTCCCATGCCAGTCTGCAGGAACTCTGCTTGTGGTAGAAGTGCGAGAACTCGAGAGTGGCTAAAGCGAGACCGACCAGCAGCTGTTCTGGGGGGCAGCACTGTGACGGGGCCTAGAGTCCTGGCCCAGCTTTGCAGAAGCAGACATCTGAGAGCATCTACCAGCCAGACTTCAACAGGGATGCACAAATCAACAGTGGCTCTCAGGCCACAAGCTCATTTCCAATCCAGCAGGAGGACATTAGTAGATTCTTGTTTGGCAGGACACACTCTTTCTGAGGCCATGTCTGTATACCATGTATCCCATGGGCAGCCATAGGTCAGCTAGGCTGTTGCTGTCCTTCTCCGTTCCTCCTTAGCCTTGCCCCCACCCCCATTTCCTAACTCCCCTGCAGAGGCTGTGCATTGCTTGACTTGGTCCTTGTCCCACACATGTCCCTCACATACTTCCTGGTCACAGCACTAGAACCATGGCGGCTCCTTCATCTTCTCTAGTCAGCTAGCATGGTTTTCTCCCCAGGATTCCTCTTTGGGGTCATTGCTCTGCCTGAGGGATGCTTCTGCCAAAGCATTCACTTCCTACGGTTCTTCATGGTGCACGAAGGACAGAACGTGTATCCTGACTACCCAGTGAAGTTTGAAGTTATGTGTGTGGTGTTGTGCACTAATGCTTCCCTCCACCTGGTGACAGCCAGCGGGACTGAAGGACCCACTAGCAGGGTGCTTGTTGACAGGTCAGTGGCTTGGGGACAGGACAAAGGTGATAATCTGCCAGACAGATGGCTCTGTTCCACAGGTCAGACTGACAGCTTCTGATAGAGTCCACTGCCATAGCCACCACTCTGCTGGCCGGAGCACAGTGGCACGTGCGTAGGGCACAGTCCTGTGTTCTGACCAGAGGCTCAGTTCTCCTAAAATAACTCTCACCAGTTTCCCCAGAGACCTGGGTTTTTTGTTTCGTTTTTGAGACAGGGTTTCTCTATGTAGCCCTGTCTGTACTAAAACTTGTTCTGAAGACCAGGCTGGCCTTGAACTCACAGGGATCAGCCTGCTTCTGCCTCTCCAGTGCTAGGATTAAAGGCGTGCACCACCACTACCTGGTGGTGTATACCTCTAATCTTAGTACACAAGAAACAAAGAAACTCGGGCTACATAGTCAGTTGCAGGCCAGCCAGTGCTACATACTGTCTTAAAAATGTTTTTTAAAAATATTATATGCATGCAAATAAATCTATACTCTGTGTGTGTGTGTCTGTGTGTGTGTGTGTGTGTGTGTGTGTGTAGGATGATGGATATACTCCTGTGTACAGCAGAAACCAGTGATCTCTGATTCCTTAAGGAACTGACCGTACCCTCCCCTTCCTCCCTGAAGATTGTTAACTATCATCCGCCACATATCAAACGTCTCTCAATATTACTGGCTGCAGAAAGCAGTTCTTTAACATTGCCCCCAAGCCTGTAGACAGCCATATCAGGTCTCAACTGGCCTTACTGAGTTTGTACAAGGGATTGCCGGCCACTGGTGGTTCAGCCAGAGGCTAGGCCTAGGGTAACTTCTCTCCCACTCCTGGAATCAGTAGGCTGTTGACCTGGAAGCATCGGTTCCCTTCCTCCTGGTCTATCCTGCAGACTGCCTGAGGCTTCCTCACATGCTGGTCTGAGGATCCCAGCACTGAGAGAGGGCAGCAGCAGGCACAGATGTCTCTCACGCTTCTGGGTTTGTGACGTCTGCTAACATCTTACTGGCAAAACACGTGCCCCTGCCACCACCACATCCAAACCGTGGAAGAAGTTTTGCTTTTGTTGGTTTTAAAAAGATTTAGTTTTATTCTATGTGTATGCATGTTTGGCTGCATGTGTTTGTTTACCAGGTGCATGTAGCAGCTTCAGAAGACAGAAACAGCTGGCAGATGGCCTGGGATGGAGTGACATGGTGCTGTTAACTAGCATGTGGGTACTGGGAACTCATCCAGTGTCCTCTGGAAGAGCAGCAAGTGCACTAGTTTTTAGGAGAGTTGCTGCTAAATATTTGTTTTTTTTTCAGTTTCCACATTATTTTCATTATTATCATTCCTTTAAGAATTAACCACCTGTAGCTGAGCGGTGGTGGCGCACACCTTTAATCTCAGCGCTCAGGAGGCAGAGTTTGTCAGATCTCTGAGTTCAAGACCAGCCTGGTCTACAGAGTGAGTTCTAGGACAGCCAGGGCTACACAGAGAAACCCTGTCTTAAAAAAAACAAAAGAACAAAATGAAGCAAAACAAAATTAGCCACCTACATATGATTTTGCCTCTAAACAGCGCATTTATTAAATTGTGTATATTTAGGAAACTTATGACTGGCAAATGATGAATCTCCATATTGTTCTCTATCTGTCCGGTACTTACTTGCTTTGTGACACTGACCATGAGAGCTACTCATGTCGGCACAAGCACCTCCAGTCCAGTTTCCACTGTGCAGTATATTCTGCAACTTAAGCAGCCTCCTGCGGGTGAGGACCCCACTGTGCTTAGGTTTTTATTTTATTCTATTGACTTATTTACTGCTATGAATGATCTCTTCACATATCTATGGATACGCATCAAGCATTTCTCTAGGATAAATACCTAGGGGAGAGGTAGTAAGGTTCGAAACCCTCACAGAAGGAGAACACCCCTTTTTGTACCCCACAGGCCTGTGATGCACATGGAAGAAGCCATTCACACCGTGGCCCCAGTCCCAGCCTTGCCTGGCATGGTAGGTTCCAGGGCCTTGTTCCTCTTCTATGAGTGTCTTCATCATCTCTTCTAGACACATTTGTTGACAGCCTACTGTGTGCTAGGCATTAGATTTGCTTTGGGGTATACAGATATGGAAGAGAGACTCCAGGGCTGCAGGTAGCACTCAGCAGTGGAGTAAGTGTTAGCAGGCCCTGCATTCAATCCCAAGCGTCAAATAAATAACCACACATCAAAGAGAAAATTCCCATCCTTAAGGTGCTCACAGTTCATCAGGAGACAAATCACCAAACAGCTGCCTCAGACACAAGCAAGGCTGTGATGTCATTTGTAATGGATGCCCAGAGCAGAATAGGGATCACCTGATGCAGAAGTTGCAGGGTGTGTGTGTGTGTGTGTGTGTGTGTGTGTGTGTGTGTGTGTGTGTGACAGGAGGGGACAGCAGAATCAAAAAAGTTGAAACAATTCAGGTCTGTAAGTATGGAGATGGCCGAGGGTGGATATGATGCAGGGGGACCAGCCTTTGTATGCTGGCAGAAGGATATGGGCACACCTCCTATTGCTGTGACTTACAGCATGGCAGCCTAACAGGCTTGAGAGAAAGTCTGTGATTCCTGATATGACTTGGCAGAGGAAGAGGCCCTATAGGGAGGGCCCCAGGGAGCTTTTAGAATGCATGTCTATGTATGTCTGTTCTGTGCCCACCAGTGCTCAGTGAGCAGTGCTCAGAGCTAATGCACTGTTGGGTCCCTATAGTCTCCAGGAGATGGGTGGACCCGAGAGACAGCACAGGAGAGTGAGCTCATAAAGTGACAGAGGGACCCCAGAGGCAGGCGGGAGGGGCCCTGCAATCTCAGGGCTGATAGTGAAGGGGTGATTGGAGTGAAAACAAGACTTTTCCTTGTGGCAACAAGTGTCTGTAGAGGGTCAGATGCCAGGAGGTGAGGAGTCCTGGAGCAGGGTCCCAAGGTGGCCTCTACCCTCTGCCTTTCTGTGAGAGCCAAGTCTGAGAGAAGATGGTTTTCCTCCCCAGGTGCTAATCTTTTCCAGGAACCATTCTGTAAGCCTTATGGACGTGGCCAAGGCTGAGATCATCTGTGCCTTTTCGGCTCCTACATGCCGCCAACAGGCAATGCCCTGGAAGCCACTGTTTGTTGTGTCTCCACACCATCCATGTTTTCTGCTTCATGGTATGAAAGAGGATAGGAGGGCAGCTGCCCAGTGCTTGGGTCCAATACACGCTTTCCTGGCTTTCCTGACCTCTCACAAAGCACAGTGACACTCCTCGCTTGCTTTCTCAGTCCCCTTTGTCCCAGACCAAAGGAGGCAGCAGCCTGGTTCCCACCATGTTTGATAAAGTGCTGGCAAGGTCTTTGTAATTAAGTAATTCCCTCTCAGCTCAAGCCAGATAAGCTGGCCTCCATACCCAGCGAGCAGTCCACACCCCGAGGACCCCAACCCCATGGAGAAAGCAGTTACGCTGAGCACGGTGTTCTCCTTTCCTCACAGGAGTTCATCCACACGGTCATACCACATCTTCTGATGATCCCAAGAATACCACAGATTCTGTTTTCTACTTTAATTTTGAGGATTACCTGCTCCTGAAAGATATCTCCAAAAAGTGCACCATTTCTCAAAAGTACTTGGTATATAGCCAGGGCTTCTCCCAGATGTTGCCAGTGGAGAAAAGATGTGAGCAGTTCCTCCAGAGGAGGTAAGAGCGCTGCCATCATATGGTTGTGTTTGGTTGAGCCGTCGCTGACTGTGGTTTCTGACTAAGAGCCTTTCTATACCTAATTGCTGCTAACTGATGGGTTTTACCATGTGAATCGACTTATCCTACTCTGTGAGCTCCAGGCAAATGAGAGGCCCTCAAAAACCAATATGGAGGCTGGAGAGATGGTCCAGAAGCTAAGAGAAGGGGCTGCTCTTCCAGAGGACCCAGGCTCGATTCCCTCATTTACATGGTAGCTCACAGCCATCCTGGAACTGGTATTTCAAGAGATTTGATACCTTCCTCTGGTCTCCTCTGGCCTCAGGCCTGCACATGGTACATATACATACATGCAGGTAAAACCCCTACATGTTGTGAGTACAGACCCAAAGACAAATCAGCAGGACTGGAGTCCAAACTGAGAATCTATATTAAGTCTAGAGAAAAACACTTCTCACAAAGCAGCCTCAAATGCATTTTACAGGGAGGGGTTTTTTTTGTTTTTTTTTTTTTTTTTTTTTTTTTTTTTTTTTTTTTTTTTTTTTTTTGTCGAGGGATGGGATATAAAGCAAGCAAGCAAGCAAGCAGTTTAACGTAAGCCAAAAATATGCAGTTAGCTGGGGTTTTTCACATAAAGGGGGCAGAAAGGGTGGGTTCTGTTTTAGGTTAAACCAATGATGGCTGCTGCTGAGACAAGACAGAAATATTTGGCCTGTTGTTCTATACACATAAAATAATAAAAAAATCTTTAAAATAAATAAGGTAGATAGCACGTGAAGAGCGTGCATTCATGCCCACACAGCTGTGTGAACACAGACACAGACTTATATAATATACTACATACAAAAAGAAAGGAAATAAAAGGAAGAGGAAGAAGGACAGAGAGGAGGGAGTCTTCTCTGGATTTCCTGCCACAGCCATCTCTTTTTTTTTTTCCCGTGGATTATTAGAACCATCATAACAGGTTCTGCCAGCTGTGGGTCATACCTACACAGTTTCTCACTTCAAAAATTAAAGTGTATTGTTGGGCCCAGGGACGTGCTCTGGTGCCTTCCTTTGTATTATAATAATTGGATCTTTTTATTCTTAGAGAATTTCATGGATATACACAGTATGTTTAATCAAATTCATCTTCCACTGTTTGTTCCACATCTCTCAGACCCTCTCCCCACACACATAGCCCCGTCCAACTCTGTGTACTCTGTTGCTGTTGTTTGGAAGCCTCTGGGGGCAGTTAGTGCTCTTCATGCACACATTGCTGTGGCGCCATCTTTTAGAGCATGGGCAACCTAACAGAGGCCATATCACTGAAGAAAAAGGACTTCCCTCCCACGGTAACCATCAACTGCCAGTAGCTTCTCAGATGAGGGTGGCCTCTGGACCCCTCCTCACCCACACTGCAGTGCTGATTGGCTTGCTCTGTGCTGTTCTTGTGTCTGGAACCACAGCCAGGGTGAGTTAGTGGGGACAAGGGCCTGCCATGTCCAGATGACAATGCTTCACACTGGTCTCTGGCTCTTGGAAACTTTGCACACTTCTGCCATGATGTTTCCTACGCCTTGGTGGGAAGGGAGTGACAGACGTGGATTTGGGGCTGAACACTCCATATTCACATGTTTAGAAGTCAGTTTAACACTATCTCCATTTAGCTAAATACTATGGTAGTTTGTTCTGTCCTGGGCTCATGGCCTGTCCAGGGATGGGTCTCTGGTCAGGTTTACAGTACCAGGCGTTAGTTCCCTTCTGTGGAGCACACCTTCCTTAAATCCAACTTCAAACGGTGGTTGGTTACCCCCATAGCGTTCAGGACACTACTGTACCAATGCCCCTGTCTCGGCAAGCCAGCTGTTACCGTAGTTCTCAGGGTTCACATCTGGGTAAGACCGTTAATGACCTTTCTTCCTCAGCAGCCTGCAGAGCACTTTCTGCTACTATAAATGCTAGCAGACAGTAAGCTTCCAATCCAGAACCAGTTTGATTTCTCTATATCCCATGACCAAGGTGAATGGTGTCTTCAGCAGTAGTCTTACCATCAAGTTCTAGTGGGCAACTAAGAACAGTGGCAGCATCCTGGAGGGTTGTTGGGGAGTGAAATGTTTCAGAAACATTTCAAAAGGATGTATCCCACAGCTAGCACTTGCCTCCTGGCAGGAGCACTGTCTATCTGTATAGGGCCCAGCCATTTTAAATTAAGTTTTACTGGAACACAACTTCCAAGATAATTGGTGGCTGCTTGTAGGCTTCCATGGCAGAAGTAAGTAGTTGCAGTGGAAAGCACATGACTCTTCAGGTATGAATTGTTTATTCTCTGGCCATTTATAGGAAATGCCTCTCTACTAATGATCTCTAACTTTCTCCATCACAGATGGTTATTGTAGGTGAATTTCTTCTTTTTTATTTATTTCATCTCTCCCCAACCCTTTGCTTGCTTTCCTCTCTGCTCAAAAAGCCCAATGAACAGCGCTCAGGCTCCCTGAAGGCTCCTAGAAGAACAGGAGTCTCTTCTAACACTCCACAGGACAGCTCAGTATGCTAAAAATCCTTCAAGGTTCCTACAGTGGTCTGGCCACTTATTTTGAGTGGGATGAGGTCATCTGTGAGTCGCTAGTCTTGGCCCTGGCCTGACTTTCCAGAGCTTAACGTCTAGTAGGTTCCCTTCCAAGACTTCTTTATCCTCATAAAAAGTGGCCTCTGAGCTCCGGTGACCTCTTCTTCAGTCAGGGTAATGCCCATCAGGTCCATCGGCCTCTCTTCCCTTTCTTTACTTAGACCTCTCCCTCACAAAGTACAGTGGCCAAGTTAGAGAGGTTTAAGACCAGACAGGCCTGGGTTTGAATTTTGACTCTCCCACTTACTAGCCACAGGGCCTAGGCTGGGTTACCCTTTCAGAGCCCGTCTCTAAGCTTACAGGTACAGAGGATCTACCACCTGCCAAGCCATGTTCTGGACATTTTGAGTAAGCCTAACTTCTAGGGGTTGTAGGTTTTAGGTAAGATAATACATAAGTGCCAGGCATAGTTTGTGTCTTAGTCAGTGTTCTATTGTTGTAAGAGACCATGACCAAGGCAACTCTTAGAAAGGGAAACATTTAACTGGGGGCTGGCTTACAGTTTCAGAGATGCAGTCCATTATCATCATGGCAGAGAACATGGCGATAGGCAGGTGTAGTTGGAGAAATAGCTGAGAGCTTCATCTTGATCCCCAAGGGGAAAACAAGACAGAGACACAAGGAGAGATAGACAGTGTGGGGGAGTGGGATCTGGTGTGGGCTTTTTGAAACCTCAGAGCCCACTTACAGTGACTCACTTGCTCCGAGAAGACCACACCTCTAGTCCCCAGCAACTAAGCATTCAAATATATGAGCCGGTGGGGGCCATCCTTATTCAAGCCACCACGGATTGTTTACTCCGTAGATAGCAGGTATGCTGCTCCCTTCTGTTAAAACCAGAATGCCTTAGGGATGGAGGGATGAGTCAGAGGTTAAGAGCACTTGCTGCTCTTGCAAAAGACTGGGGTTTGATTCTCAGCATCACAGGGTGGCTTACAACTGCCTGTCACCCAGTTCCAGAGGATAGGACATCATCTTCTGGCCTCTGAGGGCACTGCATGAATGCAGGGAACACACATATACGCAGACAAAACCCCCATATACATAAAGCCAAATAAATAAATCTAAAACAATTTTGAGAGAGGAAGGAGGGAGGGAGGGAAGAGAGAGGGAGGGAGGGAGGGAGGGAGGGAGAGAGAGAGAGAGAGAGAGAGAGAGAGAGAGAGAGAGAGAGAGCACCTGGGGAGATCCCAAATATGAACACGAGGTGGCAGCACAGCTCCCTCTGCTTTCTATCTCACAGGGCCGGCCTACACTTTCTCCAACTTTTCTAGAAAGGAAAAGCGTCTTTGCCTGCTAGGCTCCCT
The DNA here is from genome assembly GCF_004785775.1 of Grammomys surdaster. NCBI lineage: Eukaryota > Metazoa > Chordata > Mammalia > Rodentia > Muridae > Grammomys > Grammomys surdaster. The sequence goes on from NW_021620849.1 coordinate 2,138,497, forward strand.
ACCTAACCCTGAGGTGCGCTCCAGCCTCCTACCTGCTTCCCCCTTCTTACATTATACTGAGTGACTTAAGTGGTTCTCAGTATCTCATGCGGGGAAGTATGCTGCTTGATCAAGAAAGAAACACAGTCTGTGGATCTTGGGAGAGGACAGAGAGAGGAGGGGCTGTTGGGCTGACGCTGCCCGGGCCAGAGGTTTGGCAGCGATGCTCAGGAGCATTCTGGACCCTGGGGACCTGCTCTTCAGATAAATGTAGGGGAAAGTATCACGATTTCTACACCGTAGTTCCACATGACTTAGGAAAGTATTTATAGAGACAGAAAGTTTAAAAATGGTAAGAGATGGTGAAATTTAGGGGAATGTTTATAGAGAGCCCGAGGGAAATAAAGCTGGGAACAGCGAGTGTGGATGAAGGGCCATCATACTTTCTGCACACTTTAAACAGCTTTGAAAGTTTTCAAAAGGAAAAGACAGGGAGAGGTGATAAGCCAAGATGACAGGACCATCCTGGTTTTGAGTCGGGAGAAGACGGGAAATGTGTATTTGTAGGAACATGGGTACGGTGGGCGGTGAGCACTTGTGGTGTTTTTCTTTGTGCTTTATCTGTAGCTTTCCCACATAAAGCCACCGTTGTTGACCCGGTTTCATTAGTGTGCTTCCTTCCACGTCTGTCTATGCTCAGCCAGCCTCATCCCTTTATTGGTCAGAAAGGGTGACATTCTCACTTTACCCAGAGGTCAGTAACACGACACCCACCTGTGAGAACAGACCCAGGAGCACAGCAGCTGGCTGAATAACTCACTTCCCTCTGACTACAGACTGACATTTTTCACCCTTAACCAAGTGACCTTGTCACAGATACCTGATGAGCTTAGTAGAGAAAATTGCCATTGTTAGTATTTTTTTAAAGAGGTACTTAGAAGCCAGGCATGGTGCCACATGGCTATAACCTTAGCCCTTGGGTGCTGGAGTAGAAAGGTAGGGATCTGAGACCAGCCTGGTCTTTGTAGCAAAACACTGTTTCAAAAACAGAAAGAAAATAGTGTCGTGTGTGTGTGTGTGTGTACATATTTATAAAACTTTGGAAAACATGAATATGCAAAAAGTCAATTTAAATAATCTATAATCCCCCCACCCCAAGTCACCAGCACCACCGTTAGCATTTCCTTGCTGGTCATTCAGCTTGGCATTTCACCAAGTTACAATCATGCTTCACTCAGACACTCTTACCTGACTTTATATTGCTTCACAATATGACTTTCTGTAAATGTGTGCGTACACGCGTGCATGGTGATGTGAGGAGACACAACACGTGTGCGGTGTCTGTAGAAACCAGCACCCCTGATGCTGTCCCTTCTTACTCTTTAGGTACCGTCCACCTTGGGAACTTCCGTTCGGTTATTTTGACTTTTCAGTTTTGTTTGTTTTTGTTGTATTGGTGTGTGTGGGTGCATATACATGTGCGTTCAGGTGCCCAGGGAAACCAGAGCTGACCCTTTGGAGCTAAAACGACAGGCAGTTGTTAGCTACCCGATTTGGGTGCTAGAAATGGAATGTAGGTCCTCTGCCAAGAGCAGTACTTGCTCTTAGCCTCCGAGACATCTTCAACCCCATTTGTTTGTTTGTTTGTTTGTTTGTTTGTTTGTTTTGAGACAAGAGTCTTTCACTGGCCCGGGGCTTGCCAGGTGGGCCAGGCTAGCTGTCCTCTGAGCCCGAGGGATCCTTTGTCCCTACCTTCCCAGCACTGAGCACATGCTTGCACTGTCACTTTCTAGATGGAGCTGTCTCCCTAGCCCCTGGTTTTTAGTTTTGAGAGATATCTTTATTGTGTCAGTCAACTTCCTGACACTGTAACAAAATACCTGATATAATTAACCTGTGAGTAGAAAAGGTTTATTTTGACTTATAGCTTTGTAGATTTTAGCTCATGGTCATTGGACATTATAATGGGGAGCACAGGACAGGATAAGACTGCACTGCATGACAAACATTCCAGGCAAAAAGAGTAGGAAGAAAAGGCTTATACAGATCAAATGGAAATGCAGGAGCCTTCTTGTCTATTTTATGCCTGGAAACACCATGACTGATTAGCCAGTACCAAAGGTTCAAAGAGTCATGCTATTATAAAACTCACCTCTCCTGTGCTGACCACTACCAGCTAGGTCATTATGAACGCTGTTTTGTCTGTCCCACCCATTATAGTAACTACGATCACCTTGTCTTTGCAATTCAATGCTGCCCCCAGGCCTTGCTACTCCGGGGCCCAATGAAATGCATTCAATTCATCCCTTTCAGCAGCGGCATCTCCAGCCCTCAGGTCTGGCACAAGGAAAAGAGCAAGAACAAAACTCTTCACATGTGCTGGTGCCCCCGTCACTAGTTTGCATCATACAGGATTCGTGAAGGGCATAGCTTCTGGGCCTTCCCCTTGAGGAGATTGGGTTTTACACAACTTATCCACTCTAGCATTGCAATTTCCCTGAGCCTTAAAGTCCCTTCTTCAACACTAAGTCAAGGGATATCAGGCATCTCCAACTCTTTTTCAGTAGGCCATCTTTTGATACGCTTCAGCCAGCAAACAAACTCATGACTCCATTTTAATTGTGAGAGCATACATATTAAGTCTAGAACCTCTAGTACAGTGGGCCCATGTCAAAAGCTCAGCCTGACGTAGTTTTATGTTCCTTCCACCATCATCCCACACCCTTACATCCACTCCACACACGTTCCCCAGACCTCTGCCTGAGTGAATTAGCAAACTCGTCAAGCTCCTGAGTAATGGAGCACAGTTCCCCACGGACCACATCTTCTACCTCCCCTCTAGGGGCCTGCTTAGCCTCGAGTCTGGTTCTAGGTCTAGGAGAAACTATTGGTAGACCTTGAGGAGCATCAGTATTGTCTTGCCCTGGGATTTTCTTCAAATAAAGTCACTACTGGTTTATCAGACTCTGAAGAATTAATTTCCCTTATGTAAAAAAGCATTATTTCAAGGGTTGAGGCTGAGGGTACTACTTCCTCTGGTGAGGTTAACCCCTGAGAATCTGAGACTTCTACATCAGGGCTCATTCTGAAATATGGCTGTGGGCCTGCAAGCCAGGAGGTACAGTGTGGGAGTCTGACTCTGGTGCCCACTAGTGGTGACTATGGGAAACCTCAGAGACCTTTGGAATTGTGACTGAGCTCTATACAGAAATCACTGGTGGCACATGCCTTTGATCCCAGCCCTTGGGAGGCAGAGGCAGGCAGATCTCTGAGTTCGAGGCCAGCCTGATCTACAGAGTGAGTTCCAGGACAGCCAGGGATACACAGAGATTCTGTCTTGAAAAGCAAACAAACAAACAAACAAACAAAAAACCTAACAAAACAAATAGTATTTGTTGCCAGATCCAGAGAGAAACCCAGTTAGTTCTGACTTGTCACTTCTTCATGCCAATGAAGAATCCCGAGCATGCATTGATTTTTTATAAATCTTTCCCAAAACTTTAGAGCCAGGGATGGTAGCACAAGCCTTTAATCCCAGCACAATGGAGGTGGAGGCAGGTGGATGTCCATGAGTTCAGAGACAGCCTGGTCTGTATACTGAGTTTCAAGTTGGCCAAATGTATATATTTGGCTTTTTAAATTTTGCTTGCTTGCTTCCTTGCTTGTTTTGATTGGTATGGAACCACGGGCCTTTGGAATGCTCTGCCGCTGAGCTAGACTCCCAGTCCGTGGTATTTCCTTATAGTTCTCTTTAAAAAGAAATTTTTAAAAATTATGTTAATATGTGTGTCTTCCTGTCTATATTTGTAGCACATGCATACAAGTGTCTGTAGGGTCCAGAAGAGGTCATTGGGTCTCTGGGGCTGGCATTGTAAGTTATTGGGAGCTGTCTCATGTGGGTGCTGGGAATCAACCCTGGGTCCTCTGTAAGAGCAGTAAGCACTCGTAACCACTGAGCCGTCGCTCCAGCCCCTGAATTCTCATTTTTAAAAGGCTGACCTCTGATCTCTACAGATGTGTGTCTCTGTACTTTAGAACTGGCTTCTGTCACTCAGATGAGGGTCTCCAATGTTTGCCCCTGCTGTAGCGTGTATGTTTGCCTTCCATTAGGAGGCTGGATGATTGCCTTGGGTAGTTTGTTTGTCCATGGGCTTTTAGGTCCACAGTTCCAGTCCCATCTTCACGGTGCCTGTGCCATAGAACACTTAGGCCTTCCTTCTGGATACCTGTCACATGTCAGGCTGAGGCCAGGGAACAGAGATGAAGCCAGTATGTCATCTTCCAGAGTTTCCCACCTGAATGCTCAGGGACAGCCAGGGGACCACTGGGCCAGGCGGCTATGGTGACACCTCTTATGTCTGGTTGTGTGGCCTTCAGCTTCCAGAAGGTGGCAAAGAACTCGATGAAAGATCGTGAGCAGTGGTCCAGGCTGCGGAAGTACTCCATCATGCTCCAGAAAGAAAACTTAAAGAGGTGAGCGCCCTGGGACTCCACAGCCCCTGCCCGGGACATTGCAATGTAGAAAGACTGCAGCAGAGATCTACAGCTCAAAGCCCGGGGCTCCATGGAGCCAGCACGGCCAAGGTATCAGAGGATCTTCAAATACTGAGTGTCTCATGGAGTTTAGATGTGTCACTTAAATAAATACACTGGAAGCTGCTGTGCATGCGGCTCCTCGTTGCCGCCCAGCCCAGACTCCAGCAGGGCCCAGCTCTTGGATCTCCCGAGTGGAGTGAGGACCACATAAGCCCAGGGGAGCTACTTCCCTGAAGACAGACAGCTGCCTACCCCCGACTGTGTGGCCCCTTTTCTTTCCATACACTTCTCCGACTCTAAGCAGTTCCTCACAGAATCTCTCTGAAGGGCTGGAGTGTATGTAGTGTGGTGGGAAAGTATGTATTTAGCATGATCAAGGTCCTGGGTTAGGGGCCCCAGAGAAAAGGACCAGAAGAGCGGAAATGAGTGATAGAGGTTTAGGCCACACAGCTTTGAGAGATGGGTCAGAGAGTCAGGGGAAATGGATCACAAGAGGAGGCTCGGTATCCTGGGGAGCTGAGAGACTAGAGAAGCACTTGGTCGTATTCCAGAAACTTCCTCCCAGCAAAATTCCTAGACACTCAGGGAAATGTCTGTTTCTCTGAGGACACCATGTGGCCATGTTGAGAACTGCAGGAAGCTACCTCCCATCTGGGCCTAGGCGGCCCAGGGGTTGGCTTCTGGATTGTGTTCGACCTTGCAGGCCAGTCCTGCCACTCTGTGGTACCCCCATCCAACTCCTCTTCTGGGCCACATGCCATACCCTGGCTGGCACTGATACCGACTGGCCTAACATCCCCGGATAATACTGTGCTCTGTCCTCTCCCTCATGGGAATAAGAACTCAGCACAGAGCCCTGCCCCTCCCTCCCCTCTCTCTCCGTTTCTGTCGTTTCTGTCCTTCCCTCCCTCCCTCCCTCCCTCCCTCCCTCCCTCCCTCCCTCCCTACCTCCCTCCCTCCTCCTTCCCTCTCCCTTCTCCTCCCTGACAGTGTTTCCTTGGGATGGCTGGAAGTCTTGGGACTTCAGCTTTGACTTAACATAAGACCCGAGTGGTCAGCGATGACGGGCCTCATCTTTGACTCACAGAGCAAAGTGCAGACCCAAGTTATACGGCTTGGAACAACTTCAGACGGTCTGATCAACTTCCCTACAAGCCAGAAACCTAGCTCCACTGCCACAGTTGAAGGGGCTCAGCTGGCGGGAATAGCCACCAGCCAAGAACAGCTCGTGGTGCCCCAGGAACAGTGTGGAGGTAGCATGTTCGTCTCCCACGCTCCCCTCAGCCCTACTCCCTTCAGCTAGGCTCTCAGCTGGGGTGAGCATCCATGACACACACAGTACTCAGGCACAAATAGCATCCATGACAGCCATGACACCCAATGTACTCTTGGCACCCAGGACACAGAAATGACCAGGGAAGGGTCCCCTTCCTGTGGCTCTAGCAGAGTCCCAAGCCTGCCTCTCCCTGGCCTGACTGTAGTTGTATTGCAATGTTAGCCACACAGGCTTGTGGCCCATGTCCATCCCTAGAGGGACAATAGACATCTGCCCCTTCAAACTGCCCAGGGGAGAGCTATGTTTGAAAAGGTTAAGTTGCAGGGCTCCCAAGTACATGTCCTGCCAGCTACGACTACTCTGTCATGTCCACCAATGACACAGGCCCTCTCTGTCCTGTGAATGTGTAGAAGCGAAGAGAACGAGCCTGAAATTCCAAGGTGTCCTCGGTGTGACAACCATAGTGAGGTCCAGCGAGAAGGAGCCAGACCTGGCAAAGCCCACTCCAGGCTGCGAGGGCTCAAGACACAGTAGCTGGGGGTCGTGCGCCATCCACTGAGGAGGGGCTTCTAAGAGAGGGTATTTCCCTTAAGGAGAGACCTCCCAGGAGCATCAAGAGAGCGGCGCTGGGGTGATTCACACAGAGCCCAGGTCTCGCTGTGGTGGCACCAGAGAGACAATGTGAATAGAGTGGCCTGGCCCTGGGACGAATGTGGCTCTGTAGTTAGATGAGGCAGCCTCCCTCAGCTCTCCCAGTGTCCGGATGCAGAAGCCTGCTGCACGCTTACCCACTCAGATGGCTTTATTCACCATATGTGATCAGAAAACCCATGTGCAGCTAGTCTGAGCGTGGCCTCTTTGTCATTCTCTCTGAGGACCCCATCAACCCCGCTTCTCTTCTACCTGAGGTTAAATCAGACTCTGCAGCCTGCTCAGGGACTGCCTGTCATCTGCTAATGGGGACACTGTTGACCACCGCTCTTCCTCTGGCCTGCCTTCCTCCATAACAATGGCTTACGTATTAATTTGTATTTTTAGAGTGTTTTACCTGCACTGGTGCACCACGAGCATGCCTGGTACCAGCAGAGGCCAGAAGAGGGTGTCAGACCCTTGATACAGGCTGTGACTGAGGTACAGAGAGTTGTGAGCCACCAAGTGGATACTGAGAAGCAAACCTAGGCTCTCTGGAAGAGCAGCAAGTACTCTTAACCATGGAGCCCTCTCTCCAGCCCTGGCTTGACTAGTAAACCATCAGTTCGGCTGCTGCCCCTTAGAACACTGGCTTATCCGCACCCACATAGTACAGCTGTCTTGGTCTGGACCAGTCCTTCTGCTGCCCACACTGCTAGCCAGGATACCCTAGAGCTTATGCTATGTGCCCCCTTGGAACACATGCTGGCATGCCTCTGGGACTGTTGACCAGCTGTGTGGTTGTCCCCTACCCTAGAATTCTCATAGTAGGAAGCATCTCTTGATTCTTTGTGCTTCTGCTTCCTGATCTGCACCTGACAGGCAGCAGCAGGCACCACCCTTCTCACAGGGGCTCTGCAGCTACAGGGACTTGACACCATATAGTTCCGAACACTTAGCCTGGCCATTGGCAGCTGCTCTGCAGTTGCTGGTCCTTTATCCAGGTTCTAACCAGCTCAGATAAAGAAAGGAGCTCCCTTACTGGAAGAATGGCAGCAGGGGCAGCAGGGGCAGCAGGGTTCTGAGTAGGCTGCCCCTGGCCTGGTGCCCAGGTGCCCAAGTGATTGTGCTAGTGCCCAACTTCCTGGCCTGAGCCTTGACCTCTCCAGATCCTGCAAAGGACGAGAAGGAGTTGAGGTGCTGTGTAGCTCGCAGGTTCTGGGGTCAGCCCTCATGCAGACACTTGGCATCTGCTGGGGCCTGCCAACCTCATCTTCCCTTATAACTTCCCATCATTATGATGGTCCCGGAAGTGGGGTACCTCTTAGACTGGCGGTGAACTGGGGTGACAGGCTCCCCCACCACTGGACTTGGCGTGCCTTCCTGGGTGCAGGACTACTGTTGTCCTCCTGGGGACTAGCACTTGGGGTTTCCTCCAGGTGCTGATTGGGCCAGGAAGGGGGGATGGGGCCTGGGAGCAGTGGGAGGTGACTCTTCTATCTGTCTCAGCCACTATTAGCAGGGGCCTGTTAATGAAAATTCACACCCAGGTGCTAATAAACAGTGGGCTGCTCCCAGGCCCCTCAGAGGAGAGGCCCTCCACAGGGAAGAGGGCTGGCCAATGAGTTCCACTTATCTGTGAAAAGACTTGCTAATAACTTTAATTCTCCATCCTAAACCACTGGGCCTTTACTTTGCAAATAGATTTTCTATACTGGGTTGGCTCCTGGGCCAGGAAGACTTCCTGTCCAGAGCCAGTTAAGGTACTGGGAGGAGAGTGTCAGATGGAGTCAGAAGTGCTGGGAAAGGGCGTGACCAGTGAAGGTGTCAGGTCCCCCACCCCTGGTGATCCCTACGGTCACTCTCTCTGCAGCCAAACACTGGCTATTGTATGAACTGCTCAAGCTGGGACCCCTGAGCTGCAGAACAGGACCGTGAACCCACACTGCATCACACACACACACACACACACACACACACACACACACACACCCGCTCTAGCCAGAGTGCTGGAAAAGATCCCCCAGGTGATTTAAAACAAATCCCACAGAAGAATAAATCACTGTGAAGGACTGTGAGAAGGATCCAGTTTGGGTGATAGAAAGGAATGGAGTTCTGGAAGGTGAGCTAGCGGGTGAACCTTGGAAACATTCTCTGAAAGAAGCCAGATCCACGAGACCACACTTCACGCTCCTTTCTTCTTGTTTTTGAGACAGGTTCTCCTGTGTAGACTTGGGTGATCTGAAACTCACTGTGTAGACTGGGCTTGCCTTAAATTCAAAGATCTGCTGGCCCCTGCTTTCCAAGTGTTGGGATTAACGGTGTATGGCCAGCTTGAGTATTTCTTCTTATAGGAAATATTTACAACCGATAAACTTCATTAGGGATAAAAAGTGTCACTGCGCGGGAATGGCTAGTGGTCACCGAGGCTGATGAGCAGTGCGGTTAATGGGAGCTGCTGCTTTTTCCATAGTCGTCTTTTCTTGAGACAGGGCTCACTGTGTAACCCTGGAGAGCCTTGAACTCAGAGATTTGCCTGCTTCTGCCTTCCAAGTGCTGAGATCAAAGGTGTGCCACCACATCTGCCAAGTAGCCTCTTTTTGGAGGTGATAAAAACTACCTTAAAATTAGTGGTGATACTTGCATAGCTTTATGGATATGCCAAAGTCATTGATGTGTGCTTTCTAAAGAAGCATGAGAGCATAGTGGCACATGTGTCACCCAGCATTCTCTGAGGCGAGGGCAGGGGTCAGGAGTTGAAGAGAGGGCACCCTTGGTGGAATGAGACTCTATCTCAAAACATTATCAATAAACGCTTATTAAAAGAAATAAACTAATACCAAGGCCTGAGTTTCTGATAGTTGAGGGGGGGAAAGAGTTGCTCCTGCACCCTTGGCAGAGACTACCATGAGTCAGTGCCCTTACTGGATGGATGGTTCTCTGCACCCCTGCTCGGCTCATGTCAGCCTCTCTCGGGGCTCCAGGAGCCTCTCCTCTCTTCTCGGCTGCATATTCCTGATCTGAACTTGAGCAGCACAGGTCAGGCATCAGCACAGGGGTCGGCCATCAACAGGTCCTTCATCCCGTCCTAGACAGGCCTCCAAGGAACCATGGTCGCATCACCCAGACTCTCCCACCGACGTCACTGGTATCTCCCAGCCACATGGAGATGGGAGGCTGGACGGGAACCCCAGGTACAGCCCAGCTGCCCAGCTGCCCAGAATAGCAGACACGCCCTTCTGCTCCCACCACTGAACACTGCAGCCCAAAGCCTTACATGGGTCAGAGTCTTGACCTTTATGTGTCTGTAAGCTATATGCAAAGGTAATAAGGTACAAAACCACTAATGGAGTTGTATTTTCTGGTTTTATCCAGTTTCTCCCTAGATTTCAAAAAAGAGGAACGACTTCCTGTCACCTTTCAGGAAGCCCCTCACTCCATTCCACCCCACCCCACCCTTCAGACTGACCCATGCAGAATACATGTTGACCGGGAAGAGGGTAGAAGGCCTTTGTATTTCCAGGCTGTAGATTACAAGACTCTCATGTCAGCTTTCCCTACCACATACCAGAACTTCCAGCAGGTCATGGGGGCATGGGGACTTGTGTCACCATGAGTTTAGGTCAGCCTGGGCCGTATAGTGTGAGGCCCCCTCCCCCCAAAAAAGAAGAAAATAAACCCTCTAAATGACACTAGCACAAACGGTTTATTCACAAATAAATACACACTAGGCAGAGCTTGTGCCTGCTTCAGCTTCAGAGCATGTACCCCATTGGGTCCCTCCCTCCAAGGAGAGTTGGAAAGGTACAGTCTAGATGAGGACCAGCTAGCTCCCACTCTGGGAATGCCCATGCTGGTATCACTGGTGCCTCTTCTGGGAACTACTCCCTCCGAAGGTGCCAAGATGAAAGGAAAAGTGTCTGTGCTCAGACAGAGTGTCAGTCATCCATTGCATTGTCCCTGCGGCCACTCCTGCGGCGTCCAGCCTTCTAGCAGAGCCAGCATGTCGCTGCTGAAGAGCTGCAGGAAGAGTGAACAGCGCCACAATCAACACCTGCCCCGGTGTCAGGTTCGCGCTCCTTGAGCGAGGAACCTTGAGCGAGCAAGTAAAGCATCCTTAATCCCTGCCTGTCCACCTCCCACCCCGTTCGAGCACCCAGGGCACGCGGGGATGCTCGCAAAGGAGATCCAGGGAGCAGCAGAGGCGCTGGTCCGCGACGTGGACCTGTGCGTCGCGCACCTACAGTAGGGGGCGCCGCCTCCAGAACCGGGGAGGGGGGAAGGGGTTACTAACCGGAGACGAGGGGCTGGGCTCCATCTCCTGCCTCTCTTGCGATGCTGTTTCGGCGTACAGGAACGATGGGTCCCACGATTCTACGGCGACTCGGGGTCTAGGGTAGGCGGGCGGGGACCCCCACGACACTCCGCTGCAGGTGGCCGGGATTAAGCGTGGACCGAGCGACTGCGCCTGCGCCAGGCCGCCGTCGGGGCACAGCGGGCATTCTCGAGGTGACACCGCGTGCCTTTGTCGCCGGAGGCTGTCCTCGCTGAGGCCCAGCACAGCCGACAGGTGACCGATGTAGCGGATGGCCAGGCGCAGCGTCTCGATCTTGGTCAGGTTCTGGCCGGTTGGTGCCACCGACGGCGGCAGGAAGCGGCGCAGCTCATGCAGCGCGCGGGCGAGTGTGCGCATGCGCAGCTTCTCGCGCTCGCTGGCGCTCTGTCGCTGTCCGCTACCCAGGCGGCTGCCGTGCGTCCCGCGCCTACCGGGGGTCCCAGCACGCCTGGCCGGCCGGGCGCAGGGTGGTGCGGGGCTGCTGGCCTGGGCACCGTCCCACGAGTCCGAGGACCAGGCTGGGGAGCAGACGCTGTCCCCATCGGAAGGCAACGGTGGCTGCTGATGGGCGGGACTCGGGATCCAGGACTCGGAGAGCGGCGCGCACAGGGGCTGGGCCATGGCAGCGGAGGCCTGACCATTGGGTCCGCTGCAGCTTTATCCTGAGCCCTAGGTGTGAAGCGGGCCCCTTCCAGAACTCATCAGCACATCAAAGCCGGCTCGAGCCAGGAGGGGGGCAGGGCCTGAACCCTTTGAACCAAGAGCAGGGGCACTTAGGTGCAGGACCCCCTTGGTCCAGTCTGCTCTACCTGAGCCATATTTGGGGCCTCAGTAAGACAGGCACCTATGGCCAGGACGTTAAGCCAGCCCTGCAAGTTGAAAGAACCATGTTCAGAGAACCTAGCTCCTAAGCTTAGGGTACACCTTCATTTAGTAGGGGCCCTACGCCACTTTCCCCATCGCTTTAATTTACAAATTGTATAACAAGAGACTCCCGGATTGCATTGGCCAACTGTGGACTAGGGACATCTAGACACGGAGAGAACTCTAGTTCATTCCTTCCCAGAAGATTAGAGGTAGGCTGTGGTCGTTCCTGATGTCCAGGCTGTGGGAGACACATTGAAGAAACCACCCTGACAGACCTGTGAGGTTGCTGGGTTGTCCGAGCAGGGGGAGAGGTGAGCCTGCCTCCCTTCACTACAAGTCACTCCTAGTCTTGGCAAGATGGGGAGCTTGGTCCCTTTTCCCAGCCCTCCCATGCCTGGAGCTCTGCTGCTCTGGTCAGCTACAGTGAGTAAGCAGAAAGTCCTTTGACAAAACTCAACAGCCCTGAGCTGGATGTGGTAGCACACTTGGGAAGTGAAGGCATGTGGGTCAGGAGTTCAGGGCCAGGCCTAGCTGTATATGGCCCAGGTTAACATGGGTTACATAAGATCCTGTTTTGGAAAAAACAAAAACCCTGAAAAGCAGAAATCATTTGTGCCAATGGCAGTTTTATAATCTTACTATTTCATAGGCTGCTACCTGTTAGGTTATATAGAGTGTCCATCTGTGCTGGTGCCCACAGGCACCACACAGGCTAGAGGTGTCACTGTCACGTTCCTCAGGATCTGGACTCACAGGTAAGTGAGCTGCCTGAGGTGGCTTCTGGGGACCTTGGGTCCTCTTCAAGAGCAACATGTGCTCTTCTTAACTGCTGAGCTGTCTCTCCAGTTTTTTTCCTCCCACCTCTTGAAACATGGTCTCATGTAGCACAGGCTAGCCTTGAACTTACTATATATAACCCAGCTGGCCTTCAGCTCCTGATCCTGCTGCCTCAGCTTACAGCTGTGAGCTGCCGTGCCTGGCTGTTGAGGATGTCTGCTCTGATCATACTTGTTCAGTGTTGTACTGGATGAAAGGACTAGGTTGGAAAATAAAGAGAAATAAATACAAACCTGCCCCCACTTATATGCAATGCGCTTATTTACATAGTCACCAAGAGTTGGGCACACAGGCACATGCCTGTAATTCCAGCACTTGGAAAATAAAGGCAAGAGGAGTTTGGGCCAGCCTTGACTACAAAGCAAATTTGAAGGTATCCTATGCTACAGGACTGAGGGCCAGTGGTGTGGATTAGTTGGTAGAGTGCTTGCCTAGCCTGCCAGAAGTCCTAGGTTTTATTCCAACACTCCATAACCACTTGTAGCACTGGCTTGTAACCCTAGCACTGGGGAGATGAAGGGAGGACTAGAAGTTCAAAGTCAAAATCACCTTTGGCCTAGAGCTATGGCTCAGTAGTTAAGAGTACTGGCTACTCAGCTAGGCATGTTGGAGCATGCCTTTATTCCCAGCACTCAGGAGGCAGAAGCAGGCATGAGTTAGAGGCCGTCCTGGTCTACAGGGTGAGTTCCAGGACAGCCAGGCCTACACAGAGAAACCCTATCCTGAAAACACAACAACGGGCTGGAGGGATGGCTCGGTGTTTAAGAGCACTGACTGTTCTTTCAGAGGTCCTGAGTTCAAGTCCTAGTAACCACATGGTGGTTCACAACCATCTGTAATGGGATCTGATGCCCTCTTCTGGTGTGTCTGAAAACAACTACAGTGTACTCACGTAAAAAAAAGAAAAAAGAAAAAAAGAAAAACAGAAAACCACAGCAAAACACCCAAAGCAACAAACAACAAAGTACTGGCTGCTCTTTCCCCAAACCCAGGTTTAACTGATTCCTAGCACCCACATGGTGGCTCATAGCTGTAACTACATTTCTGGGGATTGCACTCTTCTGGCCTCTGGGTACTATGCAAACATACAGAGCACAAATATACATGCAGGTAAAACCCTCGTACAGACAGCAGGCATGCTCTTCTCCAGCTAGGCTGCCAGGTACCTGGTGTCCAGCATTACATCCGAACTTCTTTCTTCCTCTGGAGGAATAACACTCAGATCTCCCGGTGCCAATGCCCTGAATCTTTACTCCCTGTTTATCTTCTAGATGGGTGATGGTTTCTGGTGGTGAAGATCCCATGGGTTGGTACCTGATTCTCTGGGCATCTCTGCCCACTGCCATCCCTTTGTCCTCTGTTCTCTACTGCCCGTGACCTCCTCAAACACGTCTCCATCCTTTCCTCTCTGTCAGAAGGTGCACGTCTACAATGATGACCAGAGAAGCAGTGTCCACCTCCACTGTGGAGCAGAGAAGCAGGCACACATGCCATGAGCTTGTGTGCCTGGCCCAGACGGTCCCTTCACAGGCTGCAACTGTCTGTGGGGTCTGTGCGGTCTGCACCGAGGCAGTGGATGCCTTCTTGGGGCTCTTGATCTGAACAAGAGCCTCGAGTTCAAGCTCAGGGCTTGTGCCTCTTAGTTGACGCTAGAACTAGCAGCTGGGGACCTGATGTGTGCTTGGACAGGGCGGAGTGTACATAGCAGCCCCACAGGCAGGAGGGCCGAGGTCTCAGCTCTGAGGACACCCGAGTGTCCCAAATACCTTCCACATACCCCCGTGTGGCCATGATTTCACATCATATCAAAAAATTTTTTTGAGAAATTTCACTGAAAGATCTTGTGTCTTAAATTGAAAATACAGTAGATGTACATGGTTTAAAATTTAAAAGTGTCTGGGTCCAGAGGGCATAGCAAATGCCCTGTCAAGCCTGCTTCTGCAGCTTCTACCTGGTTACTCCAGACTGAACTGGCATTGCTTATTGTTTGCTTCTTGTTAATAACACTTTGAAGTTGTATTTTTATTAACTATGAAGTTAGGCAGACATGTTTGGACGAGGGAGGGGTGGGGGACGCCACACCTCATTGAAGGCACAACACTTAAGAAGCCTCAGGTCTGAGGCCTAATTGTTAGCATTGAGTGTCAGAAACACAGAAGGATCTGGAACAGGAGAGGGACGCTGTGAGTGAAGCAGGGTAAGATGGTGGGGTGTCAGACATGAGGGAAAGCTTAAAAGGCACAGAGTTAGTGAATCCGGGAGGAACTGCATGACAGACAGGCAGATGGCAAGTCCTGCCTCCAACTCCCTCCCAGAAGTCTTGAGTGCTAAGACTAAGTGCCACGTGGGGTCCCTCCCTCCCGTTACCGTTACCACTGCTGCCCCTGTGGTCGCTGGGAAACTACCTCAGGGGCCCAGCTGGTGCAAGGGCAGTGGGAGCCTCTGCTTCCTTCTGCCCCTTTGATCTCCTTATCTGGCCAGAGTCTTCAGTGGGTTCATTTGGGAGCTGCTCCGAGTTAATGAGTTCTCCAGACTGCAAGGCCCACACAGCCTCCCTGCTGGGCCAAGGCCTTCACACTTTTGGGGCCTATGTTTTGACAAGTGCCAGAGCCGGTGGCTTCTGCTCCCCTGGCCAGAGCCTCCCCTGGTTGCCAATGTGTAAGGCTGGGAAATGAGGCCTTGCCACCACCCCATCAAAACAGAGGTCAGAGTTCAAGCCTCAGCTGGGTAGGGAGCAGACAGGACAGAGAGGCCCACTCCAGGCTCAGGGTCCAACCTCAGTCTTCATGCTGGAGCTGGGCACCACACTGCCACCCACTCTGCAGCCTCAGTGCCCTCATTTCCCTGGCAGCCCCTCTGACATAGCCTTGCTAATCAAAGGTGCTATGCAAAGGTACATTGCAGTCCCTAATCCCTGAGCCTGCCAGAGGCAGAGGCCCCAGAAGAAGGTAGCTACTCTGCTTTCACTGCTAGCTTGCTTAGCATCAGCAGATGCCACTAATTAATTACAGTGTCAGACTCATGGGCTATCTCAGCACCATCACTCCTGGGAGAGCCTAAGCCCCCAGTGCAAGTCAATGTCCTTGTCTTACTCCACGCATCAGGTGCCAGTAAGGTAGGCACCCCCTCCACCGTGGAGGGGAGAGGGGTTCAGCTGGTCACACACATGTTCTTTCAGTCTCATTGTGCAGGCCTTGGCAGTTCTCCCACTCCTGCTCACAGCACCTGGGATGAGGAACACATGAAGATGGTGAAAACATGGAGCCATGAGAGGTTGTCCCATGTCAGAGCTAGTAGAGTCGGGGAAGGCGTCTCTTAGTCTCTATCTTGGGGCACAGCCTGGGCAGGCCTTACTTTACATACCAGAGCCATGAGAAGGGAAAGAAAGAGGTTTCTAGGCCCCAGCCAGGACCACATTGGCCAGATGATGGAGCCTGGGAATGCAGATATGTGACACTCTGGGCTCAGGAGATGACTCACCGGATAAAGCCAGCTGCTTCCAAGACAGGCAGCTAGAGTTTGATCCTCAATCCTCAGGGCCCGCCTACAAGATGTCCTTGACCGCCATTCACGTACCTGCACGTGTGTGCGTGTATACCACATACATACAATAATGATAAATGTTTTTAAAATCCCTTCAAAATTTTGGAAGTACTGCCCCACAGTTCAGAGACAGAAAGGCACTGAAGAGAGACCACCCCTCCCCTCGGTCCTTCTCCCCTTGGGTCACAGATGATGTAAGGCACATCATCTTAAAAGGCTCAGCAACAGAGGGCCCAATTTCTCCCTTCCTGTAACTCCTTCCCCATCAACTGCCCTGCAAGTCTGCCCAGTAAGGCTCTCTGAGGTTCCTGAGGCTCCCAGGGGAGCCCCCCCAACCAGACCCCCACTGGCCCCTCCTCACACCTCTAGCTCTTGGAGCCACCGAGCTGGCACACCATATGGAATAGATTATTCTGGACTCAGGATAATCTGATTATCTGGTCCTGGGCCAGTTGGATGCTCAGCCAGTGGCAGCCACAGGCAGCAGAGGGGTGATGAGGAGGGAGGGGGTGGGAAAAGAGGAAAGAGATTTGGCAGATCATTCCTCCCCACTCCCGGAAAGGCTCTAGAGGAAATGCCAGAAGCCCCGTGGGTCTGATGCTGGTTGATAATACTGAAGGGATAGATGTCACCTCTCTTTAGGGGTGTCATATTTATGATTGGTTCAAGCCTCATTCAGGTAATTGGGGGGTGGCTCTGAGTGAAACCTCTGAGCCTTAGAGTGAAAACAGGAGAAATCGAGATATAAAAGGATTAAGAAGCTGAGACAGCTGACACAAAGCAAAGACGTAAACACATATGAATGCAGGAAACGACGGATCAGGTTCTTTGCCTGTGGAGATCTCTACTGGCATGTGGTATTTGTGTTCTTGCATTCCCAGATGCTGCCAGCAGAGGGAGATGCACAGTCGCTTGAAAGCTACTTATTTTTTTTCTTTCTTTCTTTCTTTTCTTTTTTTTTTTTTTTTACATCTCCATCTCCCTAGGAGGCCAGAATGACCTCAAACTATACAACCCAGACTGGCCTGAAATTCCAGGAAATCTTTCCTGTTTCAGCCTCATGAGTGCTGGGATTACAGGCATGGAACATCATGGAAGCTTTGAGCCTGAGCCAGTCTCCAATCTCTAGATTTTCCCCTCTAGCGATGGAAATGTATCTGAGGTTATGCTTTAAGATGTTGGGATCACGAGGGGATGCCAGTGTCTGTGGGATGGCCTGCGACAAACCTGTCTGTTCATCAGCCCAGCAGGAAAATAGTTCTTATACAAAGACAGCAGAGCAAGACAGGGTCCCCGAGAAACAAGAAGGGAGATCAGGAGCACACATGGCCTTAGGAACAGATAAAGCAAAGAAGGAGTTTGTCTTGGTGGTACATGCCCATAGCACCAGCACTTAAGAGGTAGAGGCAGGAAAATCAAGAGTTCAAGGTCATGCTCAACTATATAGTTGGTTTAAGAGTAGCCTGAGCTTCCTGTTGATTGACAGACAGACAGACAGACAGACAGACAGACAGACAAAAAGACAAAGTGAAAGGTCAGCCCCAACGCAGAAATTCTACTTACAGGCTGTTTAAGACTCTTTGTGCCAGCCAATCTGGGAGGATCTGTAGACCTAGTTCACCTACCAACGTGAGGCGGGAGTCTGTGGGGCTCCCAGAATCCCCAGCACCTGCTGCTTGTGGGAAGCTGAGGCAGGGCATTATGCATCCAAGAGGAAGGTTTGGGGAGCTCTGGTCCCTCCTCCACACCTCACTCTCAAGCACTGAAGCACCAGGCAAGTATTCTGCAGACAGGAGCAGGAGTGGGAATCCCACTCCAAGTTCCTGGGGTGGCCAAGGCCCTTGGCTAGGTCCAGGGCTTTGTCTCAATGCCACAGGTACCTGACATCCCAGGAAAGAGTTAGAGAGAGAACAAATAGGGGAAGGGTTGAGGCTTAGACTGGTCACATGAGTAAGAAAAGGAAGAAGGGCCTTATGGGGTGAGCACTTTGTGCTTAGAACGGAGGATCTGGTATAGTTGACCCTCTGCTCCTGAGACTCCTCCCCAAGGCAAGTCCAGAGCCAGCCCTGGGCCTGATCCAGGAGGTCTCTCCACCCCAGAGATTCTGTCCTATCTCAGTCCCTGCAAGGACACAGGGTGGCCAGGGGCCAGGCCTCTCTCCTCAGCCACCCATCTCTGGAGCTTGATTGGGCTGGCCTGAGGCTTCACAATGGTCTCCATGCACCTTGTCCAGCCATTCTGAATGAGAACCTGTCATGACTAGAAGAGAGTGAAGGTACAGATGTGGACATGCTGAGTGACAAACTCAGATGCCGACAAACCCATTTAGTGGAAGACTGTGGATCCTGGCAAAGCTAAGACACTCCAAACCTGTCAGACCTCTGCACAGAAAACAGGCAGCCTGTGGAGCTGTGTGTTTTGCAAGGGCTTACAGTGTGTATGTGTATAAACACACAGACAGACTCCTCGAGGCTCACCGATATAGTCACATGTCTTTCAACTGTAAGGATATGATCTCCAAACATGATACAGGCAGTTTGGTCACCATGCAGAATACAGTGGCATAAACTGAGGTAGCCACAACTTTACGGTGCTCTATATACTTGGCTGTACTGTTACCATGTAGTACCTAACTGTATACAATAATGTGCTAGGGGAGGCAGGTCTGGGTTCACATTTCAAGAGGGATGTGAATCTTAACTGTAATGTTTACAGTTTTCACAAGGAGACTCCATCTGTATATTGCTGAGGGAAAAATTTTAAGCTTTCTTTTCTTCTTTTAATTTTTTTCCATGTACAATCTATTGTTCTTTTTTTAAAAAAAATGATTGAGGATGATATAAGCAGGAAAATCAGGAGTTCAAGGTCATCCTCAGGTACATAGAAAGTTTGAGGCTAGCCTGCACCACATGAGACCTTATTTTAAAAACATAAAACGAACAAAAACCAGCCAGGCATGGTAGCCCACACCTGTAATCCCAGAAGTTGAGACTTCAGATAAGGTGGGGATGTGCAAGACCAGTACAGGCTGCACAAGATGCTGTTGTAAGCCAACTGACCATCAATAGAAAGCACCTAAGGAAGGGTGCCAAGTCTGGGATCCCCTGTGTGTGCAGGCGCTGGTACAGCTGGCCAGCAGAGGTGAAGCTGCATTTGGTAGAATGCAGAGATGTGGCCACTACACTTCTCTCCCTGTTTTCTTAGTTTCTGCAAGGTCTCTCTATGTGTGATGTTAGCGAAAGACAGAGGATGGAAAAGAGAGGAGAGGGGAGAAGAAAAGAGCAAACTGCAGTCCCTGCAGTCCAGCTAGATAGACCTCCTCTTCCCCTCGGTCCTTCCCTCTCCCCTGCAGCACTGGCAGGTGCCTAGTGCAGACCTCATCTCCCACTTCACAGATGCTGCAGACAAGACTGAACCCTGAACTATGCTGTCCCTGGGTTAGAAGTTGCTTCCACTAGTCCTTGTTGTCCTGCCCAGCTTAGCCTTCTGGTCAGAGGAAAGCAGAGTGGGCTCCAAGCCACAGCTGTGAACAGCTCCTGTGATGCCTGTGACCTCAGCCTCTCCCTGCTTCCCCAGCCAACAGCACTCTTTCACACCCTTCAGCACATATGCACTAGTCCTGGCCCAGGCCCACGGGGCCCTGCCCTGGCCTGGCTCCAGTTGGTGCCTGGTGGAAGCACAGTGTCCTCGTTCCCCTCCAGCCGCATCTCACTGCCTTCTCCCTACCCAGCTTGAACACACCATCTCCTACCTCTCCCCACCCCATCCTGGGGTTCCAGCATCCCTTGCCCTACCGAGCCAGCCTCAGACTTCTAGATCTGTCTCATACTTTTCAATTTGTCAGCAACCCCTCCCTCTACATGTAAGAAATCCACAATTTCAGACCCTCCCTTACCATGGAGCTCTGCCCTAATTGCCTTCTCAGATTTCCAGGAGCACCTTGCACACCAGGTCACAGAGCTGACCTCTCAGTCCTTTCCCTCCTCCCCTGACTCAAGAGCAGGCCACTTGTCCCTTAGCCCTGGCCCTGGTGTAATAAATAGCCTGTAAATCAAAGCCAGATGACAGTAAGTTAGAATCTGGCTCTAGCTGCCTTACGTGAGAGATGGCACCTCCATGGGCAAGAACAGCACTGTGGGGTGAGCCGTGGGATTTGAACTCAGAAGTGCAAAGTGCTCAAAACAGGCACTTTTGAGGCCTGGCAGGGAGAAACCCAGATCCTGGGGTTTCTTTGTGCCTTGCCCTGGTGGCTGTCAGTTTCTGGGGCTCCCTATGATACTGGTGGTGCTCTGCCAGACAAAGCCTTGTCAACAAGCATCCTTGGGTGTGCATAGTATCAAACATCAGTCTTAGGACCAAATAGGCTGACTCAGACTCATGGACACTCTCCATTTCTGGTCCAGGGACACAACCCTGCCTTTACTCTGATTCCTGCCCTGAGTATTCTCTGGGGCTTTGAGGAGCCTCTGCTGGCTGTTTTGGAGGCCCTTGCACACTCCAGTTCCCAAGTTAACACCTTCTGCCCCGAGGGAGGCAGCCTTCGCGTCAACAGGCAGCCAGAAGGTGTGAAGGCAGCCAGTGCCTGGCCCAGGGGGAGCCCAGGCTGGCCCCCTCCACTGACCAGTAATGAGAATACCACCCAGCCCTGCAGCCCCTGCCCACCTGCTCATGCTGTGCCCTTCTGCCCTCCTTTCCCACAGCCGGACACCCTGGGCAGGGGATTCATGGGAGAAGGCAGAGAAGCCAGACCTGTGGTCAGAGCCTAGGCACTAATATGGTCACAGCTTCCTGGATCTTTTCCTAAATATGCAGCCATCAAGGGTAGGTTGGACCAGACCCCTCACTCCCTACCCTGACCCCCCCATACACACACACACACACACACACACACACACACACACACACACACACATACAGAGTACCCAGTGTCCACTCTCTGGCTCAGGACCTCTTCTCTGGCTAAGCTCAGAGGCTCCAGACCCACGAGTCTCCTCTGTGGACTTGTCAGGGGCCAAAGCAGTCATCTACCCAGCTCTTGCACACACCTCTCTCCATGACCATCAGGGTCAGGCCGCTCATTCTTTCATAAGGCAGCTCGAAGCAAGAGGATGGGCTGGGGTAATTGTTCAGTATAACATTAGGACCACTTACTGCTCTTAGAGGGGACCTTGGTTCAGTTCCCAGGCCCCACAAGTTGGTTTACAACTGTCAAGACTGAAGTTACAAACTGGAGGTACAGATGGCTGTGAGCCACCATGCCAGGGCTGGGAACTGAATTCCAGGCCTCTGGAGGAGCATCATCACGTGCTCTTAACCAGTGAGTCACCTCTGCAGCCCCTCTGTAAGTTTTCTTTTTCTGAGATAGGCCTTTACTTTGTAGCTCAGGCTGGCCTAGAACTCAGAACATAGGCTGGACTGCCGTCAAAACTGCAGCATTCTTGGCTTCGGTCTCCAAAGTGCTAGGATTGTGGGTCTGAGCCACAGTGCCTTTTCTTGTTGAACTGAATACCCCCAAATCCTTCAGCTAGTTCTTTAGTGACCCAGCCTAGAGCCCTTCACCTACCCTCCCTTCCCTGAGCAAGGGCTTGTCTCCAGGCTCATCAACTGTGGCCTCTGGTTTCGCCCCTTACTGGCTGGGTAGCAGGCAGTAAGGGGTTAAGGCCACCCCCAGCCCCCAACCCCCAGCATCTTGCACAGCTTGGGGTTTGCATTCCATGCTGACAGCCTTCTGGAAAGTGCAGCTTGCTGCTCACCTGATGCCTCCTAAACTGAACTTTCACAAGGGTGCATGTGGCTCTGTGCACCCCGTCTTATTACAGCTGACGGAGATTCCAGCACAGTGAACACCTGGCCTAGGCACACCTGCAGTGACGGGAATGCTCCAGGGCTCCTGGGCTCCGGGGCTCCGGGGCTCCAGGGAAGCAGATTTTTCTGATACCTGGGTCGGAACCCCACCCCCAGCAGGAAGTAGTTGTGAGTCTCCATTTCTGGTCTAGCCTGATCTGGTCTGGCTGGCCAGCACCTATAGCTCTACATGGAGCTCAGGTGACCATAGGACCAAGAATGTCCCCATGCTGGCTTCACAGAGGAAAACGGTGGGATGGGAGTGGGGGTACCCAAGGCCAGCGCTGAGAGTCCCAGAAAACCAGAACACTCTTTCTGCCAGGGCTGGCTCAGAAGACACCAGTGTCCTCACAGTCCAGTCTATCCCTTAACCCCATCTGCTGCTCCTGAACTTGCTATTAAGTGGACTGTCAACTCTGGGCTAAATGTTAGGGTACAGGCTGTCTTACCTCACCTCGACAGTCACCCTCAAATCAGAACCCTCAACTCAGAGAAGATAATACTAAAGTTGGGTCAGGCATGGTAGAGAAAGTTCTCTAATCCCAGCACTTGGAAGACAGAGGCAAGTGAATCTCTGTGAGTTTGAGGCTAGCCTAGACTACATAGCTCCAGGACAGCCAGGGCTACAATGTTGAGATCATGTCTCAGAAATTTTTTTTTTTAATTTTAAAAAGAAAGAGGGAAGAAGAAAACACTAAAGTTAAATGAGTTGTTAAAAGTCCTCTTAGCTCAAAAGGTGAGTAGCTGGGATCAATGCGACAGCCCAAGCAGTAACCACTAGTCCACACAGCCTCTTTGTACCAAATGGAGGCTGATAGAAGACAGACTTTAGTCTCCTGTTGGACAAATAAGGCCAGCATGAAGTGTGCCCTATGATTTAAAGGCCTGGCCGAAGAGTGCAGGGAAGAGCCAGGGTTTCATGATTTAGAAACATACTCTGAAACCCTACAGTCAGCCTAGAACCTGGGCTCCCACACCATAGAAGAAACAGGCCAGACTACCCCAGAGAGGGCAAAGTGTTATGTATCATGCCCAGGGCTTCGTGCTGGAGTCAGACGTTCTTCATTCACCAACTCTTCGCAGGAAATCCCTTAGGCTGGCTGTGCAGGCCAGGGGAGGGGTAGAGTAATGTTGGAAAGTCAGAACTTTCTGGAGATTATAAAGCCAGGATTATAAAGACAGGATCTCAAGTCGACCTGGCTGGCCTGGAACTCCATATGTAGCGGATGCTGACCAAGATTACCAAGTCTCCTGTATTCACCTCCCAGGCACTAGGATCACAAGCATGGGAAACCATGTCCAGCTCTGTCCAGTCTACATACTACATTCCACAACTGCATGTTTAGCTGTCCACATACTAGCAGAACATTCGCAGATAAATAATACATGGTGGGATTTTTTATTTGAGAAGCATGAATTAGAGACATGAAGAGAAATGTTTATCTGAAATTTCAAGTGACCATTTTTGTGGTTCTGAGGCCTTAGCCATGGTAGGTCAGAGCTTTACCACTAAGCTCCACCCCAGGCTATCAGTCTAAAACCTCAGGATCAAAAATCTCTAAGATCAAGGTATGCATGTAGAGCCCCTGCTGTGTAGATAGAGTAACATTTAATGTTCTGTGTCTCAGCAGGGTAACTGTGGCTATGGCTAATTGTGTGTTTTCAAATAGCTAAGTTAAAAGTAATAATGGCTAATACTTGTAATCCCAGCTCTTGGAAAGCTGAGGCAGGAGCATTTCCATGAGTCAGTGTCCAGCTTGAGCTAACAGTGAGACTCTGTCTTAAGAAAATTAGATAGAGCTAGGCTTGTTTTCTCATGCTTGTGATCCTAGTGCCTGGGAGGTACATACAGGAGAGTTGGTAATTCAGGGTCAGCGTCCACTACATATGGAGTTCAAGGCCAGCCAGGTCGACTTGAGACACTGTCATCTTCAAAACAAACAAACCAACAACAAAAAAAGAAAGAATGAAAGAAGGAATGAAAGAAGGAATGAAGGAAGGAAGGAAGGAAAGAAACAAAGAAACAAAGAAGGAAAGAAGAGAAGAAAGATAAAAAGTCTGGGTGATATTAGGATTTCTCTTGCTGTGATGAAACCCCACAAATAAAAAGTAATTTGGGGAGAAAACGGTTAATCCCCCTCATATTTTCATTCATGGAAGAAAGTCAGAGCAGGAACTCAAGTACAGCAGGCATCTAGAGGCAGGAGCTGCTGAAGAGGCCATGGAGGAGTGCTGCTTACCCGCTTGCTCTCAGTGGCTTGCTTAACTTCCTTCTTATAGCACCAAGGACCATCAGCCCAGGGGTGGCCCCACCCACAATGGGCTGGGCCTTCCCCCATCTATCCAATTAATAAAATGCCCTACAGGCTTGTTAGCAGCCCAATCTTATGCAGGCATCAACTCACTTGAGGTTCCTTCTCCTCAAATGACTTCAGTTTGTATCAAGTTAACACAGACTACACAGCACAAGGATGTTGAAAGGATAGCTGAAGATGGGTTGCAAGCATGAAGACCTGAGAACCACATCCAATAGGCCATAACAGTTCTGAAGAGAACATGGAGTCTGTTTCCAGCACGTTGTTCTGGGAAGGACACAGTCCGTCAGAAAGACTTTCAGGGCTGCTGTGGCCTATTGATATGGTTTGAGTATGTCCCCAGAGGTTCCTGAGTTAGAATCTTGGTTCTTCATAGGGAAACGCTGAAGGGATACAGAAACTCATTCTGTTTGGCATCTACTTATAATGCCAACACTTGAGAGACTGAGGCAGAATCAGTTCCAAGTTCAAAGCCAACCTAGGCTCTATGCATGAAGACGGTGGGGACTTTTAAGAGATGGTATATCAGGGGTGGCTAGGTTGTCCTTAATAGGGTGTGTTCTCACAGGGCCCCAGTCAGTTCCTACCAGAGACAGTTGTTACAAAAAGGGCAAAGTTGACAAGAGTGGTGGCTGGTGCAGGCCTTTAATCCCAGCACTTGGGAGGCAGAGACAAAGATGGGCAGATTTCAGTGTTCATGGCCAGCCTGGTCTACATAGTGAGACCCTGTCTGAAGGGGGAGGGGTGCATTTTAAAAAATTAAATTATCTTTTAGAAAATTCAAAAAAAATAACAGAAAAAGGAGTTTGTTTTGTTGTTTGGTTTTCAGCACTGGGGATAAAACCTGGGCTCTTGCACATGCCAGCAAGTGGTGGACCACTGAGCTCACCCTCAGGAGATGGAAATTAAAATGCAGGAAATCCCCCAGCAAATGAAGCAATGAGCTAAATCAAGATATGTAAATAGAGAAAACAGAACTCATCCTGGAGGTTCTATTCAAACACAGAGTGAGACCCTATCTCAAAAAAAGAAAAGAAAAAGAAAAAAAACAGAAAGAAAGAAAAAAGCTGGACGTGGTTCATGATGCACACCTTTTAGTCTGGTCTACACAGAAAGTTCCAGGACAGCTGGAACATTCCAGGACATAACAGAGACCTTGCTTCAAATAATAAAAGAAGTTAATGTCTCAAAATTGATGTTCAAAAGTCACAAAGGCTCCCCATGGCCTTAAGAGTAAAACTCAACTCAGCCTGGTTCCAGATGCACCTGGCCCTCTCATCTCCACCCTAGCAGCTCCCTGCCATCCCACCACCAGGCCTTTCAAGTCCCAGCTGGACCTACTCAGCCTCGGTGGCTAAGGTCTGACTGTCCCAGAAGCTCACTGTGCCCTTAGCTTTCAACCTCAGCTCCTTTCCTGGAGATCGTGCAGGGCATGGGGGCCTTATTTAAGCTGTAATGGATGCTAAGGAGGGCCTGTACTTGGCAAGTTTTATTACCTCAGGTATTTCTCACAGCAGTCCTGTTTTGCCAACCAGAAGGACAAGCTCAGGCAGGTTAAGGGCCCTGCACAAAAGCAAACAAGTGCCCATAAGCACTTTGATTTATTTATTTTATTTATGAGTACACTGTAGCTATCTTCAGACACACCAGAAGAGGGCATCGAATCTCATTATGGATGGTTGTGAGCCATCATGTGGTTGCTGGGATTTGAACTCAGGACCTTTGGAAGAGCAGTCAGTGCTCTTAACCACTGAGCCATCTCTCCAGCCCCCCATAAGCACTTTGAAATGTTAGTGCCTGGGTTTTATCTGTTTTAGTTTTGTGAGATAGGGTCTCATGTACCCCAGGTTGGCCTCAAACTTTCTATGGACTTGAACTCTTGATCCTCTTGCCTCTACTCCTCAAGGGCTTGGATTATAGCCATGAGCCCTCACTGGTGGCAGTATTTGGGGGGTTTTGGTTTGTTTGTTTTTCTGGAACAAGTTTTTGATGGGTAGTACAGGCTAACCTCACCTCCCACCAATTCTCCTGCCTCAGTCTCCCAAGTGCTAAATTCCTGGTATATGCTACCACACCTGTCAGTCTCTTCTTTATAAAGTGTAGGTACAATTAAAGGCTTTCAGAGATCCTTCCAGGGAAGGCCAGATGTCTCTCTGTGCAGCAATTACTACTGAGATGAAAAAACCAAAGGCTCAAGGAAATTAGGTGGCTTCAAGGTGACACAAAGCTTCAGGTTGGCTTTGGCACCCACCTCCTTCCATTTCCACTTCCCACTCACTTCCTCCAGGCTGCTGGGTTCCATCTTTAGTGAGTACAAATACTGAGGTCAGTGAGGATCTGAGGAAGCCCACTGTGCTGGACGGATCCAGCACAGGCATAGCCCATTAAAGGTTAATGATGAAGGGTGGCCACTCTGTAAGTACGTGAGCCAGACATCCAGGTACCCAGCAGCCATCCACAGTGATGGTGGGTTTGGGTACATTCACCCTGCAGTAGCGGGGCGGAGTGAGGGTGGGGGCTCAGTGAGAAGCTTAGCAACTCCATCCAGATGCGAATTGTCCCTCCCACACTTCCCGGCAGCAGGGGCCTCCATTAGAGCCTTCGAGGGGTCAGAATCCACACCTCCGCAAATGGGCCTGCTTTCCCAGGGCCCCCCCTGCCCAGACCTTCCCTGGGCTCTGTGGGTTTTGACACCTCTCTGCAACCTGGCAGGGGACCACCTCACACCTTTGGTCCAGATAAAAGCTAGGACCTCGAGGTGACCGGTCCAGCTTCCCAGAGTCACACCAGTCATGGCCCAGTCGCCTCCTCCTCAGAGCCTCCAGGGTCTCGACCACTGGGTCTTCTCCCAGGGCTGGGGCTGGGCCCAGCACTCCGACTCCACGTCTCCGGCCTCGTCCTCGGATTCGTCCGGTTCATGTCCTTGCTACGCGACCCATCGGCCCTCACAGTCCGCGGGCCCGAGCCGCAGCGCTCGCAATCCCGACGCCGCCCCGACAGCGCCCCGACGAGCGCGGCCCGCGCCCGCAGGAGGCCAGCGGCAGAGCGCCAGCGAGCGCGAGAAGCTGCGCATGCGCACACTCGCCCGCGCGCTGCAAGAACTGCGCCGCTTCCTGCCGCCGTCGGTGGCACCTGCAGGCCAGAGCCTGACCAAGATCGAGACGCTGCGTCTGGCCATCCGCTACATCGGTCACCTGTCGGCCCTGCTGGGCCTCAGCGAGGACAGTCTGCGGCGCAGGCGCCGACGGAGTGCAGACACTGCGTTCTCTCACCGATGCCCTCGGTGCCCTGATGGAGGCAGCCCCTCACAGGCTCAGATACTTGGTCCTGGCCTGGGATCAGCCATGAGTAGTGGGGTGTCCTGGGGGTGCCCATCTGCTTGTCCTGGACCCCTAATCTCACCTGAAAACCTTGGGAACAGGATCTCCAACGTGGATCCCTGGGTGACACCTCCTTATTGTCCCCAAATACAGTCACCCTTACACCAGTCCCTAGAGAGAGCTGCTGACACCTCTCACTGGGTACTACCCCAAGCATGTCCTGGCATGCAGATATCCCCAGAGCCTAGGAACAGGACTGGACACTGGACATCATCCACTGAACCTGCAGAGCTGACTAAGGTAGGTCCCAGGACCCCTGCCGTTTTCCTGGGCTTCACTTGGAACTAGAGTATATGGTTTCCCTTTTGTACAGGGTCTCCTACTTTTCAGGTCCCAGGTTATCCAATGAAGGGGCAGGTGGAAGTAACCTTATTGACACCTGTAGGAGAAGAAATGAGGCCCTGGGAAGTTATAGACACCGCCATAATTGCCACCACTGCTGTGCAATAGTCACCACAGCTTGGGGAAGAGAGGATGGCCCTCAGACTTACACAGCGGTCAGGGTGGAAGGTGAGGGCCTTCACTATCAGGAAGTTCTAAGTTCAGTGCATGAGTGAGGCCTGGGGGTATTGG
This sequence comes from Grammomys surdaster, assembly GCF_004785775.1. NCBI lineage: Eukaryota > Metazoa > Chordata > Mammalia > Rodentia > Muridae > Grammomys > Grammomys surdaster. The sequence continues at coordinate 2,166,613 of NW_021620849.1, forward strand.
CAGCGCTTCCTGAATAGATCCTTCTAGAGCTGGTGACCTGAGTCTTTTCTTTGAGATTCATTCATCTATAAATGACTTGTGACCCATAAAAGATTACACTGATGACTAAGTTTTACTAAGCACTCACTGTTTGCCTACACTATTCTTTGTACTTTACCTGTATCCAATTATACAGCACAGTGATGCTAATACAACACTGTGAAGCATTAGCACCTCCATTATACAGGTGGGAAAACTGAGATGAAGAGACTTCTCATAGCTAGTGAGTTGCAGAGCTAGGATTTGTTGGCAGAGGGTCTCCAGAACCAGGGTTCTTGATCTCTATGTTCTACAGTATGGTTCCCCCAAGGCCACCCAGATAGCACTAGCTATACTGGAGAGAGAGCCAGGTTTGAAATCTCCAGTCAGTGACCAGGTCATAAACTGCTCCTGTTTCTCCTGCAGAGTCTTCCTGTGTCTCCAGAACCCTGCCTGTCCCTGGGAAGCCCACCTCTTCTGCCCCGCCCATCATGCCAGAGACTACAGCCTCAACCTCAGTGGGGCTGCTGGGACCATAATGCAGAGGTGCTCTCCAGCTCTGAGGATCAGGGTTCCAGCCCTGCCCTCCAGCTTCCTGTGGCCAGCCCCACTCCTAGCTCAGGCCTGCAGCTCAGTGGCTGTCCTGAACTTTGGCAGGAAGACCTGGAAGGACCCCCACTGAATATCTTCTACTAATATGGCCTTGCCTGTACCCTGTTGGTGTGAAGTTGGGCTGCCTTGGAAGTGCCTTTATCTGCCTCTTCTGTGACATTTTGAGCTCTCCTTAGCTATGGATTCCCTTTCCCAGATGATGACTTTCATAGAAACAGTGTCTGGGACAGATAAACAATGGGTACCTTCCCTAACTGGAGGCGGGCAGTGACAAGATCCTCCACTTCTCCTAAAAGTGTCTTCTAGAGCAGTGGTTCTCACCTTGCTAATGCGCTGACCCTTTAATACAGTCCCTTATGTTGTGGTGCCAACCATAACATTATCTTTATTGCTACTTCATAACTGTAACTTTGCTACTGTTATAACTCATAATGTAAATATCTGTGTTTTCTGATGGTTTTAGGTGACCCCTGTGAAAGGGTCGTTCAACATCCTCCCTCTGCCCCTCAAGGGGTTACAACCTACAGGTTGAGACCCACTGTTCTAAAGGCTCAGAGCTCTGCAGAGCACAGCCTGAGCTGCTCTGAGAATGGGGTAGCCTGAGTGTGGAGGATGCCCTGCTTGCTGGGGACAGCTGGCCAGAATCTTATATACTGGTTTTATAATTGTTTTATTGTTGTTTCATAATTAAAAAAAAGAAAAGAAAACCAACAAAAATTTGTTTGCTTCTGATTTTCTTTTATTGGCTTATGTTTCCTTGCCTTTTTAAAGGGAGAAGTTTTTCTGCTGGGCAGGTAACAAGTCTGCCACTCTGCCCCTTCTGCAGTCTAAGCCTGCCAAGGTTGATCTGGGCCCCAGCTTGTCGCTTTAACAGTGTTTGCTGTACCTGGGCACAGGGGCCAGGAGCACTACCTGGCCTACAGCGATACGTGGCTGAGCCTTGAGGGTGTGTGCATGCAGTCATGGGCAAGCGTGGGATATGAGATGCCCAGACACCTGGGAGGTAGGGCTCTTTCACAGTTATAAGAAAGGTGGTGCTAGACACCTCTAATCTCAGCACTCCAGAGACAGCTAGGCAGCTCTCTGTGTGTTGGGGCCAACCTGTTCTTCATATCGAGTTCCCAGGGAGACAGGGCTACACAGAAAGAGCCAGGTTGTCTCAAAAAAAAAAAAAAAAAAAAAAGATTTTTTTTTTCTTCTTTGTTTTGTTTCAAATGATGGTGAGAGCCAGGCGGTGGTGGCTCATGCCTTTAATCTCAGCACTTGGGAGGCAGAGGCAGGCGGATTTCTGAGTTCGAGGCCAGCCTGGTCTACAGAGTGAGTTCCAGGACAGCCAGGGCTACACAGAGAAACCTGTCTTGAAAAAAAACAAAACAAAACAAAAACCCAAAAACAAAAAACAAAACAAATGATGGTGAGTCTGCCCTTCTGGCTAGGCCCAGTTTTAGTTATATGGACCACCATAACAAATACCACCAACTGAGTAGCCTGAAGGACAGACTTATGTTAATTCTAGATACTAGAAGCCCAAGACCAAAGTGTAGGCAGGCTCATCTGTTTCTGAGGTCTCTCCCCTTATCCTGCAGACACAGAAATCCTCCTCTTCCTCCTCCCTTTATCCATATAATAATCTCTTGTAGGGATGCCAGTCATGGTGTGTGTGTGTGTGTGTGTGTGTGTGCTGCATGTGAGTGTGCAAGTGCTCACTCACCTGCATGTGGATGGAGTTCAGAGTAAGGACTAAGGCTCTCTTCCTCTACCACTGCACTTCACCTTAACTGCCTGGAGACAGAGTCTCTCACTAAACCAGAAGCTCACTGTTTGGGCTAGCCTGCACCTTACTGCCTTGAGACAGTGTCTCTCACTAAACCAGAAGCTCACTGTTTGGGCTAGCCTGCATCATACTGCCTGGAGACAGAGTCTCTCACTAAACCAGAAGCTCACTGTTTGGGCTAGCCTGCACCTTACTGCCTTGAGACAGAGTCTCTCACTAAACCAGATGCTCACTGTTTGGGTTAGCCTAGCTGGCCATCTCAAGATCACACAATGTCCCTGCCTCTCAATGCTGGGGCAGCAGACACACCCAGCCATTCCTAGATGTTTTTTTTTTTTTTTGAAAGATTTACTTATTTTTTTATTTATATGAGTACACTGCAGCTGTCTTCAGATTGGATCCCATCACAGATGATTGTGAGTCACCATGTGGTTGCTGGGAATTGAACTCAGGACCTCTGGCAGAACAGTCAGTGCTCTTAACCCACTGAGCCATCTCTTCAGCCCATTTTGTTTTGTTTTTACAAGAGTCCTGGGGTTCTTCAGGTTTGAAGAATAAGCATTCTGACTGACGGCCGTTTCCCCAGTCCCTGCCATTTAATCTTAATTCCCTTTTAAAATAACTGTCCCCAAAGTCAGTCCTATCCTGAGGTACTAGATTGCACTTGATTTCTGTCACTGTAATTAAAAAGAGAACGTTATTCTTGGCTCATGGTTCTGGTTCCAGTCTGGATCAAGTTGCTTTTGATCTCATGAAAACAAGAGTGCATGGCAGATCAGAGCATACATTCCTGGGACTTAGAAGCAAAGAGAGTTAGCTTGGGCTCCTCCAACAACGTCTCACCTCCCAACGGTACCATCCTGGGCACCAAGCAGGCAAGGGCACATGCAAGATTGAAATCAGAGCGATGGGCTTCAACCTGAACTTTAAGGAACCCTGTTCAGCCTGATGCTAAGTGCCAGAGGAAATTACTCCCCACTAATCTGGTCAACTATAGGGAGACCCATAATCAGTGCCTAGGTTCTAAATACAAAATGTAAAGATGAGAATTGCACGTGGGGACCATGAGGACTGCACGTGGGGACCACTTCCTGCTTCAGTTACTAGACCATCAGTTCTGTTGCTTTATCTTCAGTAAGCCTAACAGGCTCTGGGGAAAGGATATGGAGATCGGTTCACAGGCGGTGCTTGAGTTGATTGGGGGAGAGACAGAGAGTTAAAGAGAGAATATCAAAGGAGGCAAGATTAAGTGGAATCCTGTAAGATCCTGATGAGGAACTCAACTTCCTTCCTGGGTAGCAGATTCTCGGACTGGGGATTAGCTCAGTTGGTACAGTGCTTGCTTCACACGAAAGAAGCCCTAAACTCAATCCCCAATACCATCTAAAACTGAACACGGTGCTAATCCCTGCAGGGGGAAGGGATGGAGGCAGGATGATCATGCTCAGCCACATAGCAAGTTCAAGGCCATCATGGGATGCATCAGACTCTGGATCAAAAATAAGTCATCTAAAGAGCCTAGGGGAGAGAGGAAGGGAAGAAACTATTGATTCCCTGACCAGGATCTTGGCCATACTTGGGGGCCTCTCATGTGTGAGGACCTTTGCCCTGTATGACAGCCCATTGTCTGTTGACCTACTGAGCCTAGTTTTCCCCTCTCCTAAAGGGAAAATTGACTTAGGTGATTATCAGAGGTCCATTCTTTTTTTTCTCATCTGTAAGAAGTAGTCTACTTCCATCATCTTCCCTAGGGACTGTCACTCATCCTGGAAAGATGAGAAAACTCTACAGTGTGTGTGTGAGTACACACCCACACAATACACATAGATACATACAAATACACACAGGCAACACATACACATAGAAACACACACACACAGGCCCCACTTATTCCAGTGCACTGAATTCAGCTCTTCCTTACTGAGTAACTGTGGGTGAGCTTTGAAACTCCTTTGAGGATCATAACAGACTCCACCTGCCCTTCAGGGTTCCTATTTTTGGCACATGATGGCTGCTCAAGAAGTGGAATTGCTGAGTGTGGTCATAGTACCTATGACCCAGACTTGATTGGGTATTGAGCCACCTGACACAGCGTCCTGCTTAGAGGGGGACTTGGAGGTCCAGATAGAGCTGGCTGCAATTGTTCTTCCTCACATGCTCATTTTACAGTTGAGGAAAGACATCTAGGAGAAAGATTAGCTTCCCATAGCTCCCAGCAAGGTATAGGTATCCTGCCCGGGACTTCAGTCTGCTGCTCCCTGCTTCCCAATAGGACATACATCCCAATAGGTCTTCTACTGGGCTCATTAGATATGACCCGAGGCAGAACCAGACAAGTGCCAAAGCTTCCAATGATTCACATTTTCGTAGGGTGAGCTCCTAAAGGGATTGAGGGAGGGGCTCCCTGCCACAGCCCTCAGAACTGAGAACCCACATCGTGGTGGGGAGAGGACCCACCTACCAATTACAACAAGAATATGCGCGTCCTCTGGAGTTTGGCAGCCTCGGTTTCCAGTTCCTGTCCATGTGTTCGCCACCTGTGGGGACCATGAACTTCAATCAATCCAACCAATTGCCTGGCTGGTGCTTCCCTAGCCAGCCTGACGCTCCTGGAGTATCAAGAGCCACCTCAAGTAACTGCCATCTCTTTTTGTCCCCCTAGAAGCAGGCAGGTTCGGTCCTGCCTCTCAGAACTGTAACTCTTCCCTGTACCCCACCCATCCGGTGTCTTTGAGTCTTCTGCTGACTGCCCTGAACTACATTTCAAGGCAGCAAGAATGGCGCTGTCAGTGCCTGTCTGGATGACTGGGGACCCTTTTATCACTTTTAGGAAAGGAGTACTCCCTGAATCCTCTAATGGCCCTTCGAAAAAAGATGCCATGCTGGCTCTACATGCAGGCAATTGAGGTCTGCTTGGCCCGGAATCAAAGCTGTACTAAGGGTTAACCCAGCTAGGTTCATCCCTAACCTTCAGATGCTATTCCAGACGACTGGGCTGCTGTTGCTGCTGTCTATCGGAAGAATCTTCACCCCTGCTGGCAATGAGGAATTCATCTCCTGGCAGGCAGAGGCTACACAGAAAGTTGGCAGCCTGAACTCTAGTTAGTCTCCGCTCTGTGACCTTGGCCAAGCTCCCCTGGATAGGCTTTTGCTCTGGGTATCTTAGCTGCCTCTCAGGGACTGGCATCTTCCAGCCACACAGGACCTTATGAGTGCCGGCATTTTAAGGAGACAGGAACAGGAGCTTGTAAACGTGGGTGTCACAGGCTCTTGCTCAGTTCCAAGTAAAAGATAGTTTACCACTAGCTTGCAATGATAGAGCCAGAGGCTAGCTCCTATGCTCTCGAGCCTCAGTGAGGCTGTGTAGCTCCACAGCGTTTGGTAGTAAGCACTAGGCTTGATCCACAGCACTGAAAAGGTTCAATTAAAAACAGAACAAAACAAAACACCTGAGATTAAGATAGTCTATTGTCATTTGGCTAGGAAAGAGAAGGTACAGGTAAAATAT
>NW_021620849.1:2172534-2188827 GCF_004785775.1 Grammomys surdaster
TCTCTCTCTCTCTCTCTCTCTCTCTCTCTCTCTCTCTCTCTCTCTCTGTCATAAGCTAATTCTCCCCTCTGATATCCACAGAGCCCAGAACCCACCAGGGACCCAAAATGGTGAGACTCACCCCTCCCCCTGCCGAATGCCAGAAGATCAAGTGCCAGTCATGGCTGCTGGGTACTGGCGACAGGAAGGGTTGGTGCTGGAATGAAGGAGCCCGGAGATTTAATCTAGGGCAGCCCAGGGAGCCTCCGGCAGGCCCCCCTCACCAAGGCTGGCTACAGGATCTTGCCCTCCCTTGCCTTTTGATATGCAGATAGAAGGGGAGAAGTTGGGAGCTTTCCTGGCCACCCCCTTCTCACTTGGGAAGAAGGGCTGCCTGGAGCCAGATGCCGCTAGGAATGGTGGCACTCAAGGGTCAGGCCAGTGTGAAGTGGCACAGCCATATCCACTAGAAAGTCATGAAGCCAGTACAGCTGCTTGGCACAGTTCCAGCGAAGCTGAGCAGACCGATGCCATGGCTGTCCTATCTCTAACTTTTGCGTTTTGGTCTCTGCGGATTTTTCTGCATTATGATTCATTTTATGTCTTTTCCTGAGAAAACTTATGTCTGAGTCTTTTTAGGAAAATCTAAAGTTAGCTTTATTTGGCCACTATTTGGAAGTTTTCCTTATGTCCTGAAGATCATTGAGCACAGATAAGCACTTAGCTAGATGAGTGTATCTCCCCCTGAGCAAATTCAAACGGCATAGTTGGTGCAGAACAAACAGAGACAACTGACAAACCCTGACTAGCCAGGAGAGAAGGTTACAGATTTAAGGCTTCCCTATACAATATGCTTAGAGCTCTCTGAAAATGTAGTTTACAGATAGGGGGTTCTACAGGGTACACTCCTGGAGGAATAGAATTCAGTAAATAAGATAGATTGACTAAAATAAACTTTTCCTACTTTACAGCTTAGATGATGAAACATTGTAAAAGAAGTTAAGTATTAGTCTTTGCTATTCATAAAAAGATGGGTTGAGATATCTTCTGTTTGTGTGGAGTGCTTTAAGACTGCAAACACCGCCAGGCGGTGGTGGTGCTCGCCTTTAATCCCAGCACTTGGGAGGCAGAGGCAGGTGGATTTCTGAGTTCGAGGCCAGCCTGGTCTACCGAGTGAGTTCCAGGACAGCCAGAGCTACACAGAGAAACCCTGTCTTGAAAAACCAAAAAAAAAAAAAAAAAAAAGACTGCAAACACCACAAGCCTTCAAGCAAACTGTCATATAATGAATGTGTGTGTTTTGTAGGAGGCATTCTTTAGATTCGTTAAGTTGGTGTTATAGGGTTCATAATGAGAATAAAATCTGTTCTGTCTGTATTTTCTAATTGTAACTGAACTTGTAACCCTGAAAAAGCCAGACATATACTCTGTAGCACTTGGATAATAGTTTCTTTGTCCTGCAAAATTTGTTAAAAAAAAAAAAAAAAAAAACTTGATTGCTAGTCAGTCAGATCAGAGAAAGGAAAAAAAAAAAAAAAAAAAAGACCTGATTGCTAGTCAGAGCCACAGAAGCAGCTGATTAATAGCAAGTGAGAACTGGGAAATTCCCCTGACCATTGCCTGACTCCCTCCCTTCCCTCCAAGACTCCTTATCTCCTCTGCTGAGGTAAACCCTCAAACAGAGGAGGAGAAAGGAAGCACCGGAAGTCAAGGTCACTCTTAGCTACATAGCACTCGGAGGCCAGCCTGGGCTACATACAGAGTTCTAGGCCATCCAGGGCTTTTTTAAAAATTCCAGTTGGGAAGTAATATTTGTGAAAAATTGATGTCCCAAGATCATTAGTCAGGGCTGAGGCTGGGTGAGCCTCCTATAACCAGGCTCTGACACCATTTTTCCTGAAAAGAACTGACTCCTCACGTGGGCCCCCACAGTAACAAGAGAATATCCCTGCCTGCCTGCCTTCTGCATCTGTCTCCCTTTGCCTACAGCTATCAGACCAGGGGCTGGAGAGATAGCCCAGTCAATAAAGTACCTGCCTCACAAACATGAAGATCTGACTTCAGAGCCTCAGCACCCATGTACAAAGCTAGTCACAGTGGCACATCAGTAACCTCAATTCTAGGAGGTGGAGCAGACCTCAGTTCCGGGAGGTGGAGCCAGGCCTCAGTTCTGGGAGGTGGAGCCCGGAGAGTCAGCAGGACTCAGCAGGCAAGCGCTCACAAAAATAAAGCAGTCAGTGAGAGAAAGACACCTGATATTGAATACTCCTGGCCTCCACACACATGTATACACACGCAGAGATGTGTGCGCTCATATGCACCACACCCAGGTGACAACAGAAAAATTAGGAGGACAGCGAGCAGCTTTGTAAGCCTGGTGACCTGAGTTTGATCCCCGGAATCCAAGGAAAAATGGAAGGAGAGAGCCAACGTCACGAAGTCGTCCTCAGCACTCCTATGGCTTGTGAGCCACCCTCACCTCCACTCTGAAGAAACCCTTTGGGTCAGATTACTGAACTCTGCCGACAGGTACACCAACCACTCAAAAAAATGGGGGATGTCTGAATGTTTTCATCTCTCTTCAAAGGCTGAAAATACAGACAGTAATACACAGGCATCTCACCCTCAGCTTTTTTAAAGTGTCCCATTCCAGACCCCTAAGAGGGCATCACAAACTATCCAGTCACTGTCCTAAAGCTGCAGTCACAGGTGGAGCCTCAAAGACAATCAGCCTATGAGGGCATCAGCCCTTACACAGAAACAGCTTGCTCCTCTCAAGAAAAAAGGACTTCTTGGATTGCCTTGAAGAACCAAAACAAGAAACCCTCAGGCCACACCTAGACTAAGACTGCTTAGTTATGACCGTTTCCCTCTGGCCTGCTGCCTCAATTCTTCTTGATTCATTTATGCCTAAAGGCTTGTGTCAGAGATGGAGTTGGGTGTTGCTGGCCCCTTTGTCTTTCCAGTGTGCTTATTGTATTTAAGAATCTCTCCCTCTTTCTCTCTCTCCCTCTCTCAATCTCTATGTCTCTCCTTCCTTCCCTTTCTCCCTTCTTCCCTCCTTCCCTCCCTCCCTTTCTCCCTCCCTCCTCAGATAAGTTTCCCCTAGGGCTCCAGCTCCAGGCCCTGCCCCTGTGTGCTGGGAACAAGACTGCACTGCTAAGCCTAGCTTGATCATCTTTTTAACTTGCAAATTGAGCCAAGCCTGGTGTTGGGACTGACAGAATTGTGGACTTTTGCTCTAAGGTTCTGGTGATAGCTAAGGTTCTGGTGATAGCTTTTAGCATTCTGTCTAAGCTCCACCCCACAGTTACCTGACAACTGCCAGGTAAGCCTGACCCACTATAAAAGGGACTGCTTGCCCCTCCTCCCTCCTCTTGCTCTCTTGCTTCTCTCTTGCCCTCTTGGGTTCTAACCTTCCCTGCCACACACACACACACACCCAACATGGTCATGGCCAGCCTCTACTTTCCTACTCTCTCCCTCTTTCTGCCTTTCTCTGCCTCTACTACCCTCTTAAGTCCCCTCCCCACGCCCTGAATAAACTCTGTTCTGTACTATACCATCGTGTGGCTGGTCCCTCAGGGGGAAGGGATGCCTTGGCATGGGTCCGCTGAGACACTCCCTTCCCCCATACCTCACTACACCTCCGTAGAACATATGTCCCCTCTCTTTATCTTTTTATAAACACATCAATGGCTTCACTAGCCCTGCCTCCGTGCGGGACAAAATGTATCGGGCACAGGAGGCTGTCTACAACACCAGGCACTTTCCATTCATCCAGTCTTCCCAAGCTCTCCTCTCCCAGTGCCTTGCTTGCCTCTAACCCTCAGCCCAATCTTGCTATAACCTTGGAAGATGTACCTTGGAATCTGGAGAGGAGGTACGTGCCCTTGGTCATGACCTCAGCATTTAGGTTTGGGACCTCTACTGTATTACCTTCCCCCACTGTCCCAGGTGCCCATCCCTCTTTGACACAGTATGAGGGCCATAGCCAGCACTCTCCTCTTGACATTTAGTTAGATGGATGCTCCTCAAGGCCCAGCTCTTACCATTCCTGTGGGAGCCACCGTATGTACCCCTCACATCCTGGAGGTTCCTCATACTCAACCTCAAAAACTTGTCCTGGGAATCAGACTGCAGTGAACTTGCAGTCTGACACTGTATGGGGCAGGAAGACATCCTCCTTCCTCCATGCCCCCAGACCTACAGCTTGCCCCCCAGTTCCTCTCTCCAACTTCCCTAACCACTGTATTCATCTTGTGCTCCCACAGAGTGACAAATCTGGAAGCTCATTTTAGAAATTATTTATTTACATTTTCTCTTAAAAATATATATATAGATCTTATTCTCTGTTGATTCTTTGGTTCTGGGTCTTGTGGGGGGAAAGTAGCAGAGCATTCAGGGAGACTCTCTGTAGCTGCCCTTTGTCCAGTAAATCTAGCCTCAGAGCTGGGCTTCCCTGAGATCAGCCCCAGAGGCCTGAGTCTGGGGCAGAGCTGGCATGAGGGGCAAGAACTGGGAGGTATCTGGCAGCCTGACAATCAGGAGCTAGGCTGGAGACTTCATCCTTGAGGGTAGGATGCTGGTGTGTGGAGCTCTGAGGATAGAGACCCTGCACAGGCTGCTGAGATAGTCAGAGGTGTCACACTGGGACAAGTGGTTCTCAGAACCAGGGACTAACTGCTGTTCTCTGTGAACCACTTGAGTACCACATCTTTGTTCTCCTTCACCCAGTTGATGTTGGCTTTCGTCTTCTCCAGGGCTTGCTCCAGAGCCCGAGTGCCGGAGCCAAAGCCCGTCGCCGAGTTCTCCACCTTAAACTGCTCCAGCTGTTTTAAGAAACCAAAGCATCAGATCTGAGCCGATTCTCCAACTCAGCCCCTGAGAACAGGGGTGCTTCCCAGCCCTCTGCCTCTCACTCCACTCACAGGCCCCTGAGGAGTGGGGGCCATATCTTGTTCCCTGGATAAGGGACCCAATCATTCACCTCTCTTTGGGGTTAAGTGCTCACCTACCCAGAAGTTGTGAAACCACAGCCCCAGGTGGGATCTGCTCAGAAGGTATCCGGCTTTATTGTGCATGAGCTCAGAGTTAGCCCTGAGTTTCACCTGAAGTATCTCAACCCAGTAATGAGCCAATGAAACAGGTGCCACATGCAGCAATGACTGTGGGGATTTCTGAACCTCTCAGATGATCGAGTGGCTTCAGTGCCTAGGTGGCTTTTTAAAAAAGTACTAGTAGGGGTGCGGCGCTTGCTAAGCATGATGGAGGCCCTGAGGTCCCATCTCATAGCTTCAAAACAGTAAAGTGGCGTGAAAAGTACACAGGGAGGGGGCCATTGCAACTCACGCCTCTAACGGGATTTTGTGCATACAAAATCCTAGGGAATCCGTGAAAGAACTATCAGAATCCAGGCTGAACTACAGCTCAATTTGCCCAGGATGTGTGAAGCCCTCCTTGATTCCATCCCCAGCACCAAAAACAAAAAGGGAAACTTGTTAGAACTAAGGATCCAGCAAGATTTCATGATATAGAACCATCGTACAACATCAACTGTACTCCTAGGGACAGCAATGAAAACCTGAGATGTCAGAGAATTTTTTACTTGTAACAGCATCAAAAAATTAAGTACTAGGGCCAGGCATGGTGGTGCATGCCTTTGATCTCAGCCTTTGGGTGGCAGCAGCAGAAAGTACTTGATGAGTTCGAACCCAGCCTGGTCTACACAGTGAATTCCAGGCCAGCCAGAGTCACATAGTGAGACCCTGTCTCAAAAAATAAAATAAAATAAAATAAAATAAAATAAAATAAAATAAAATAAAATAAAATAAAAATAATTAAAAAGTGTAGAGGGGTACAGCAGGTGGTGGTGTGCTTGCTGACACATCAAGTCCCTAAGTTGAATATACAAGTACACACGCACACACACACACACACAACTTCTTACAATACCGCAATTAAAAGGCAGAAGCTCAAATTAAAACCAGGGAAAAGACATGAATAGAAGTTATTCCAGCGATATGCAAATGGACAGCAAGCTCCCGCCATTAGCCATTCAGACGCTGCCCAGGGACACGGAAAAACTGGACCCATCGACATTGATGGCAGGAATGTTGCAATAGTGCATTTGCACTGGGCAATAGAGAAGTTATGTCCTGGTTCCTCTTCCCACTCCCATGGTCCCAGGGTGAGGAGAGGTCTGGCCACTTACCTGCTGCAGCTCTAACTCAGTGGAGAAGCGCCGGGTCACTCCCTGGATGAGATTGGCAAAGGAGAAAGATCCTCCACCGTAACTGTGGGGGGTGGGAGAGAGGAGGAGGGAATGAGCATGAGCAGAGGAGGGGCCGAGACTCAAGGACCCTCTCTGCAGGTGTCAGGAAACTATAGGACCCCACAGCCATTCTGTGAGGGAGACCTAAGGAGACAAAACCCAGAACCCCAAGAGACCCTCCTCAGGACAAGCAGGAGGCAAGACTTGAACACAGCTCAGGCTGTGGGTCTCTGACTCCTTGTCCCTGTGGGAGATGTTTCCTCTGGCCACAGTTTTCTTTCTAAGTGAGAAAGTTCAGTACAGGGGTGGAGAGGTGTATGGGTCACCCCAGCACACCCAGTCTCAGCCTTTGATAGTTCAACACTCACTCCTCAAACAGTTTCTTCCAGTTACTCCGGACAAAGTCCCAAGCCAGAGTCTGCCCAACCACATTGTTGGCGATGTTGATGATGGTGTTCGTGGCATCCTGCTTCCGGATGTAGTCTGGGTTCAGAGTGTAACTCAGGTACCTGTGGGCAGCAGGCAAGGGTCACTTGAGGACTGCAGTCCCAGGACACAGGGCTGGGAGCCCCGATGCCACACATACAATCACTGCCTCTCGAATCACTCAGCATCCCTTTGATGTGGGAAGAGCTGTGGGATGGCCTTGGTACCTCCCCTCTGTTGGAGGGAAACTGAGTCACCTACACAGGGTCACAGGATGGCTGGTCATGCAAATGTGTGCTACCATGAAACTCTCTTGAGAGCAGATAAAAGAAGGAAGGCGTTCCTGCCCTCCCACCCCTCACATCAGGTAAAGTGGTCGCCCCTTACTTTGATGGTGAAGGAGACTCAACTGAACTGTTTCTCACAAACACTGAGAGAACAAAGAATATGATTCTCATGGGTTTAGGGGTCATGGATGACCTGTGGAATCGGGAACAATGCCTAGCATAGTCTCTGGAACTGTGCAGGTCTGGCCTATGAAAGGGCTACCAGGCTGGGAGAGACTTCACCCAGGAGCAGGAGACCCTGCCGTGAGGCTCAAAACAGAGCCCACAGCAGTTAAAAGTTAGGGATCTGACCCTGACCTTGACCCTGGCGTAGTCACATACTAAGCCTGTGGTCTCTGAACAACTAATTGTTTTGCCTCTGAGCCTCCCTGTTCTCGCCAGCACATGGCTGAGAGAAGAGGAGACTTCTCAAGGAAGAGGAGCATGGAGTCTGTGGGTGGGGCCAGGTCCTCACCTGTTCAAAATCCACACCTCTTTGCTACAGGTCAAGGCTGTCCGGAGTTTGTCTGCCTCGTTCACTAAAGTTGCTTTCTGGAACTGTTCCCAAGCAAAGTTCCACTCTTCCTCGCCGCCAAAAGCGATAGCATTGCAATAGACAGTAGACCGAAGGTTGGGGTGGATCCTGGGGTGGAGTGAGGGAGTCAGGGGCAGAGGAGCAGCAAGGAGCCGGAGCAAGGAGTTGCCGATGACTGGCCTGGGGCTCTATTTAGTCCAAGGGGCAGATAAGGACAGGCAGGGGAGGCACGGGGTAATACTCACGGGTTATTATCAGTGTTGTTCATCCACTCACTATAAAGCCCAACAACCAGGTCCCTACACTCTTTGAGATCATTGGAACAGGCCGTGCTGATGGCATTAATTTCACCATACCTGTCCCAGGGGTGACATGTGGTTAGTATATCCTGCCCAGATCCCCACCAAGACTATCCTCTTAACACACAACCAGGGGCCTAATTACTAAGGCTCTGTGGTTCAGCTGACCCTTTGGGACTTTTCCTATTCTCTTCCTGCCTTTAGCTTGCATTTTCTTGGCTCCCAAGGCAGACTCTGGTTTTCAGTTTGAGTCTCTGTTAATAAAGTCAGGACTAGGGGAGGGGGTAGTTCAGTTTGTAGATGTTTGTAGTTTTCAGGAAGCCCTGGGTTTGATCCTAGCCCTGTATAAACTGAGTGTGGTGGTGCACACCTGTGATTCTACCACGTGAGAGGCTGAGGTAGGAGGATCAAAACTTTCAGGGCAGCCTGTGCTACCTAAGATGCTGTGACAAAGAAACCCACAAAACTCAAAAGAAACCAGAAGAGCCTACAGGTGAGGTAGATCCCCAAGGCAGTGTCCCATGTTTCTAGGTGGGGTCTCTCTTTGGCTGGTGTCCAGGCATGGAAGGTTCCAGAGGAGAACACTGCCAGGTGGTGTTCTCAGCCCTTAGGTCCCACAGGATCTCCAAAGCCACATAAGACAACGCACTTACTGCTCCATTAGTGTTGGAGGACGACTGGTCCAGTTGCCGGTTATACTTTGGAAGTGGAAGAAGAGGGGTGTGACTTGCTTCTTCAGATAGCTCTGTAGAAAGAATACAGGAGTTGTGTCAAAGGCCCAGGCCGACCTGCCTGGGTAGGCAGCCTCTTTGTAAGCACAAGTGGGTGCTGGCAGGCAGGGAGAGGTCAGGGTGTATCCAAGGCCAGCACTTCCAATCTAGGTTACAGATGACTGAATTGGTGTCCTTCCTCCTCAAAGCCAGACTGACTCAGTCCTAACCCTCTTTGTCCACCCACCATTGCTTCCGACTGTGTCAGGTCTCCTCCAGGATCTTACTGTGAGAAATCTGGGCAACACAGAGATGAGCAGAGGATGGGGGCAAACTATGATTTCCCAGACCAGCGACATCATCCCCTCTTGGCCTTGCATCCTTTCTTGGCTTGTGCCTAATTCTGTGTGCTGCTCTCTTTAATAATAATAATAATAATAATAATAATAATAACCCTAATCTCATGTCAGCCTCATGCTGTCATTAAGTTATTATTTTTTTTCAGATTCTGATTTGATGTGGCAGACTGACTTTTGCAACAAACTGAAGCCATTATCCAATGATAAAAGGAACTGGCCTCTCCCCTCTCCCCTCCCGTGTAAGTAGCGGTGGCTGTGATGTCAACACAGGGCTGCTGGGAGGTGAGAAGGGAGACCGACGACACAACCTGGCAGAGATGAATAATTTGCTACCAAGCTTCTGCAGAAGAGGACTTTGCTAGCCAGTCAGTGGAGGTACACACGTTTAACTCCAGCACTCTGGAGGCAGAGGGAGGTGGATCTCTGAGTTTGAGGCCAGCCTAGAACAGAGTGAGTTCTAGGATAGCCAGAGAAACCTTGGAAAAAAGAAAAAGAAAAAAGAAAAAGAAAAAAGAAAAAGAAAGAGAAAAGGGCTTGCTACGGGGAGGCTCAGAATGAAAGGGCTCCGGGGAAGCCCGGGGCTGTGTGTGGAGGTTGAATCCAAGTCTGCCGGTCGAACTCCGGCCTGGCCCGTGTCCAGTGGCAGCTTGCCCTCGTTCACAGGAGGTGCTGGACCACAGAGGCTGGGGGTACTGGGCACTACACACAGTGAGAAGGGTTACAAGGAGGTCAGAGGTGGAGGTTCCGTCAGTCCCCACTGACTTCAAGAGTGGGCACTGCCAGCTTTACTGCATATAAGAGACCCATGCCAGAGACACCAGACGATCTCGAGAGAATACCCAAGGCCCATGAATATTCATTGATTTCCTTTTCTCTTTCTTTTCTCTTTCCTTCCTTCCTTTTTTATAGTTTTAAAAACTTCTGATCTTTGACAGTCTGATATAAGTACGTCGTTAAGTTCAGTCCTTTCTCTTATTTTTTATGGCAGAGGCTTCGCACATACTGCACACACATTTTCTCACTAAGTCACACCCCAGACTCCTTCCTAGCCCTTCACTTTTGAGTGTCTCCAGTGATGAATTATTTGGCCACCACGTCTCCCCACAGTGAGATCTACAGGTGACAGACTACATGGAGCTTCTGATCCTTCCTTGCCATCGTCATCATCGTCACCAAGATATGGTTGCACTATGTAGTCCTGGCTAGCCTGAAACTTGCCGAGCAGACACCAGGCTGAACTCACACTCAGAGCACCTCCTACCTCTGTCTCCTGAATGCTGGGATTAAAGGCGTGCACCACCACACCCTTTTGTGAGCCTTAGCAGTCTGTTCTGTTTCAATTCTGGTGTGGCTTTGGGTCACTGTTTATTGCCTCACTCTTAAATCCAAAAAGGCCTCTCAGCCTCCTATTTGACAGGAGACCAAGACAAACAGAAATCTCAAGTCAACAAAGGAAAAAGGGAGATTTCAAAAGCTGAGTAACGACTACCCTCCCAGATAGACAAGAAGACACCATGCAGGACACTAAGGTCAGAAATGCGAGAGAAGAATAAAACACCCTGCAGGTGAGAGACAAACACTGAGGGCTCTCTCCCTGAGGGAGAGTGAAGAGTCACCAAGCTGGAAACTAGGAGGGACATGAAAGTCAGCCCAAAGCAAGAGAAAGAAGTGGAAATGCTCAGACCTCCAGAAAGACATGAAATGGACAACAGATAGGGAAGAAGTTCAGAGGGACAGCAAACACATTCTGATATCTATGTCCAAGCCAAAAAGACCCGAACTGGCCCACCAGGAATGCTGCAAGAGCCCAGAAGTCTCCAGGAAGCAAAATTGGTCACACACTGAGAACTGGAAAGGCCAAAAGCATCTGAGGTTGCTAGATCAAGACCTTAGACATTCTGAGGAATGATTTCCAATCTAGAAACTTCCAAAGCCAACTGAATTCTCAGTCCAGCATGAAAGCAAAATAAAACCATTGCTGACCATCTGTCTGAGAAAACCTACTGCCATAAATGCTCTCTCAAAAGTCTCAGAATATGTTCTCCCTGAGAGAAAATAGGGAAGACAGCCATGGGGCTGAGGAAGCAGAGTGCAACTCAGGCAGGACCTTGTGCATGGCCTCAGCAACAGTCTTGGACATGACAGAAGACTTTGGGAAGTACACGAACTCTCCTGTGGGCTCAGTCCACCAAGCCTTACTAGATAGGTGACACAGCTGTCAGCACAGACACACTCCAGCTGGCTCGGAAGGGAATACTGACACCAGTGTGCGCTGAATGGCTGATGGGATAAGCATTGTTGAGCTACGCTACTAGCTTGAGAGGATCCTGGGCAAGCACAAAAACATTAAAAGGCTGTTTACCAAAATATGCATTTGCTATTCTAGGGAGATAGTGGAATTAAAAAAAATTAAAAGAATTCCAGGGGGGCTGGAGAGATGGCTCAGTGGTTAAGAGCACTGACTGCTATTCCAGAGGTCCTGAGTTCAAATCCCAGCAACCACATGGTGGCTCACAACCATCTGTAATGAGATCTGATGCCCTCTTCTGGTGTGTCTGAAGACAGCTACAGTGTATTCATATATAATAAATAAATAAATCTTTAAAAAAAAAAAAAAAGAATTCCAGGCCAACCTACAAAGATTATCTAAAAATTAAACCAATAAGCCAACAAACAATAAAAAGAAGCAAAACAAAAAACAACTAAAAAAAACTGGGCTAGAGAGATGGTTCAGTTAACCCAGGGTTTGCCATAAGGAGTTGAGTTCAATCCCCAGAACACACACACACACAAAACACGGGCGCGCGCACACACACCCCAAATCCCCAACAACAAAAGTCTTAAATGTGGTCTACAGACTATGAACATTCCATCAAATGGGCATTGCGGTGTAACTTGGCCAGTCCCAGCTGTTAGTCACGTATTTCTGTTTTCTTTGTCTGCTGTTTGAAGGATGCAGTGAACATCGCATGGGTGTGGCCTCATCCTGAGCCAGCTCCTACAGGCTTGTCCTCTCCAGCGGGAGCTTCACACACATCTAGGCCACACTATGAACGTGTCAAAGCCTGTAAGACCAGTGTTTTACTGCCAGCCTAGGGGCACATGCTGTGGTGGCCAGGACCACACCTCAGCATACACTGGTGTTGCTGGCAACAGTTGCCTAAGGCACATGGCTGGTAAGATAGGCCTTTAGCTTTCCAGTGCAATGTCCTCTCAGGGCCTCCCCAAATCATTCATTTCCCATGTTTCCAATGAGAAGGCTTTGTTAGGAATCTTGTCTTCTTTTTTGGTGGGGGCGGGAGGGGGAAGGAGGCACCATACTTCTAGCCTTCTCCGTGCCTGTTCGTTTTAGACCCCTTACTCTGCCATCCTCACCAAACCTGTTTTCTTGAAAGAGCTTGGCTGGGTAAAAACTTAACAACTGCCCAGTGGTGCAGGTTAGACCCTGGGATGTCAGCAAATCATACCTTCATGGGGCCATAGACCTCTGTGCGGTCCAACATGAGGTTGAAGTAGTTCAGGCTGCTCAGGGCAGCCGACCAGGGCATGTATTCCGTTTCTTTGTCCAGGAAGAGGGTGTTGTTCAGCGCCAGAGTGATGGGTATCTTTTGAGCACTGAGGACAAACAGGAGGCCCCAGATCAGCACCCACTCAACCCAGACACACTCTGGGGACCATAGCCCAGGTTCTCAAGGACACACCTACAGTTGCATCTCCTGACCCTTTCATATTTTCCACAGGAAAAGGAGTGACACAGGTGTTTGTGGTGTCACCATTGGGGTCCAACCTCAGTCTACTGCCTGTCATCTTCTCTTGCCTATAAACCTCATTTTATTTAGGTTTTTGTTTTTTGTTTTTTTTTTTTTTTTGGACAGGGTTTCTCTGTGGAGCCCTGGCTGTCCTGGAACTCACTCTGTAGACCAGGCTGGCCTTGAACTCAGAAATCCTCAGAAATCCACCTGCCTCTGCCTCCCAAATGCTGGGATTAAAGGCGTGCGCCACCACCGCCCAGCATTATTTACTTCTTACTATGATAATTTTTATTGTTTTGAAAGAGGATTTCTCTATGTAACCCTGGCTGTCCTAGAACTCATTGTGTAGACCATGCTGGCCTCGAACTCACAGAGAAACAACCACCTTCCAGAGGCTGGGATTAAACGTGCACCCCACCATTTATACCGACTTGGTATAATGTATACTGTCTTCCCTAAATCCACACTGCTCAAAAGAGACCCAGCTCAGAGCTCCAAGATCTTAACACTGCTGAACTTCTCCTGGATGTGTGTGTGTGTGTGTGTGTGTGTGTGTGTGTGTGTGTGTGTGTGTGTGTGTAGAGGTGCTCATGTGTTTGTGTGTGTTCTGTGGATGTGTGTATATGTGCCTGCAGGTATGTATGAGTGTATCTATGTATGTGGAGGGCAGAGGCCAGCGTGGGGCGGGGGTCTTCCTCAATTGATCTTCATCTTATTTTTTTGAGACATGAGTCTCTTACTGAACCTGGAACTCATTGAGTCCATGAGGCTGGGTGGCTGAGCTCTGGGACCTGCCTCCCCGAATCAGTGTCAGAGCTATGGTGGTACACTGCCGTTATCAGCTTTTAAGGGCTCAGGGAATGTAATGGTTGTTCTTATGCTGAGTGACAAGGCCTGAGTCATCTCTGCTGACCTTTCTATGAGCTCTTCTAACTGGACCCTTCTCCCATCTTCTGCCTTAGGCTATTTGTGGGCATTTGGTCCACAGATGACTCTGGGAAATGTCACTCAATTCAAAGACCTTGCTCGCTGCCTCACCATAATCACCATGAGCGAGCATGTTATCCTGGGAGGTAGAACAGGTGTTCATTAAGCATCATTGTGCCCGAGTTCTGTCTCTTCTGTCCCTCTCAAGCCAAGTGTTTTTGTTTTGTTTTGTTTTGTTTTTTGTTTTTTTGTTTTTTTTTTCCGAGACAGGGTTTCTCTGTGTAGCCCTGGCTGTCCTGGAACTCACTCTGTAGACCAGGCTAGCCTCGAACTCTCAAACTCAGAAATCTGCCTGTCTCTGCCTCCCAAGTGCTGGGATTAAAGGCGTGTGCCACCACCGCCCAGCTTAGCCAAGTGGTTTTTAAAGCACCAAGCACAGGCCTAGTGTGCACACTGCACTTGGGCAAGCTGGGGCGGTGGGTGGGAAGTGGGCGGTGTAGGAGACCCCTGTGTGCCACTGTGACACGTGGGGTAAGGTGCTCTAATGCCGTCAGAGTCCTGTGAAATGGTCAGGGGACCATGGGAGGCTGCTCTGGGGGTACCTGACACAGCACCCGATGGGCATCAAGGATAGCAGGGAGAATATAGGGTCATTCACCATCAGTCACAGGCTTCTGTGCTCAGCCAGGAGGGCACTCACCTGGCCAGGTCGAAGGAGTCATGGATAATCTGTGCCCGGTTGATGACAGGGATAGCCTAGAAAGGGAAACATCGTGACTTTGGGTTTACAGCACAGGGCAGACGTTGATTTCTGATGGCTCATCGTACCATGGGACACGTAAAAGCAGTGATACCCACAGAAAGATCTGTTTGCAGCTGATTCTGAAGCTTCCTCCAGTTGTTTTCATCATAGTTAACCTGATAGTAGCCGGTTACATTAGTGTTCAGTAAGATCCAGTCATCGGGTGACGACGATGTCCGGAATTTTTCACTCTGGTCTGTGGAGTAAGGCAGAGAGCAGGGCTGGGTGGAATGTGCTCAGAAGGCCATGGAGGACCCCGAGCCTCCTCTCAGCATCCAGCTTGCTTACCCTCCTCCCAATGGTACCCTGTGTGTGACACAGTTCACTTTCTGGGCCTTTGCATGGAAGTGACCCCTCATTCTTGGCTCACTACTCCAGGTGAGCACCACAGCCAGACTCTACAGTTGACTGTTAGAGGGTCCCTGGATGTTTCTGACTGCATGCCTTCCTTTGCCTGCTTCTGAGTGACTTCTCAGTGCCTGGTCACATAAGGCAGCTCCTTGTACCTGCCAATCACTGTCCTAAGCATTTGACAGGAATTCTCTCCTGTGACTCACACAACGGAGCAGGAAGACCAGAGAGGACTAGTAACTTGCCTGGGGCCACATAGAAGCAAGGTGGGAACTGGAAACAAAGCTATCCGCTCCATTTGTTGAGTGAAATAATGAAGGGAACCTTCACTCAGCTCTCCCCCAACCCCCTAACCCCCCCCCCACCCCACTCCCTGAAGAACACAGGCCACGAGCCAACAGATAAGACGGGGCTAGATTACTTTTCTGGACCTCCAGCCAGTAGGGCTCCTCCTCTTGTCCACTTTTGAGAAACGGAATGGGCACAATCCAGAGGTAACTGTAGTGAGAGACCGTGACCCAGAGTGATGATCGGGAACTCTTACAGCCTGGGGTATCCCAATCAGGTGCCCAACACTGAGACCAAGTGTCCACTGTGCTCCTAACTGCACGTGATCACCTCCCTTGTGTCCCACCCTTCCTGGGGACTTTGGTGGCATCATCTGCTCACTTAAAGTCTGAGGGGCGGGTAACATTGGAATTGGGGTCCAGGAGGAAGTGTTCCTGGGAGATTTCTCCTGTACTGGTGTCCACAGTGATGACAGGAAAGCCCATCTGTAGAATCCAGCGGTCCATGATGGTGCGCACCGAGGCTGGGAGTGTGACAGCTGTCTGTTGGTCCACAGCCTGTTCAAGGGACACGGTGTGGCCGTCAAACCACTGTCCTCCCACACCCACCATCCAGGCAGCCTCTGCAGATTCTGGCCAGACTAAGATTAGTGGTGTCACTAATGCAGGGAAGTGGGGCAGAGGACAAGTCTTGCTCTGTCTCTCCTTGTCTGCCCAGAGCTGAGTGAGATGGAGAACCTCTCAGCTTCTAGCTAATTCCATTGTCGGCACACCTGTATGTGGCCCCAAGACATGGCCCATGCCTAGGCCACCTTCTGAATGTATAGAGATGTGAAGAGCTGCCGGGCGGTTGTGGCGCACGCCTTAAATCCCAGCACTTGGGAGGCAGAGGCAGGCGGATTTCTGAGTTCGAGGCCAGCCTGGTCTACAGAGTGTGAGTTCCAGGACAGCCAGGACTGTACAGAGAAACCCTGTCTCGAAAAAAAAAAAAAAGAGAGAAAGAGATGTGAAGAGCAGAGAGGAGAGAAAGCATTGCCCAATGTCACAGGCAGGAGCAAGGGACAGGGCTGTGGGATTGGAAGGAAAGTACCCCCAGTAGAAGGGAATGGGATGCCAAAGCCCTGTTACTGTCTTCTCAGAGCTTTTCCATCTTTCTCGAATGCTTTGGGCAGTGTTTTTGTAATCACAGCAAAAAGCCAGTGACATCTGCTAGTAAGTGAAGCTGTGAACCCCCGAAAGCTGGGCAGAAAAGAAGCTGTCAGAAGG
>NW_021620849.1:2188927-2197502 GCF_004785775.1 Grammomys surdaster
CCAGGAAGGCAGGTGGTGGAGGGAGGATCCCATAAGGCACCACCAAGTCAGCTGTCAGAATCAGGGTGGAGGGGTTAACCAGTTGGGTCTGCAGATGGGATGGGGGTAGGGGTAGGGATAGGGTTGGGGCAGGGGTCATGAGACTAGACCCTGCCTAGCTATGACTCTGTGATATCCCCTTCCCAGTGAGATGGCCTTGGGGCCTAGAAAGACAGACTGCAGCAGCCAGGGAGCGGTTGAACAGAAAGACAGAGCCCTAGGGCGCTAGAGGAACAAAGAGGTGGGCGGGGCCAAGGAAGAGTGGGTGAAGTCTGCAGAGAAGACTGGAGGGCATGGAGAGGGTGGGGAGGGTGGACTCCAGCCCTGAGGAGAGGCAGGACGGAGAGCAGCCTCTGGGTGAGGCAGGGGGCTTGGAAGCTGAGGAATGGAATGTGAGGCAGGCTGGGTTAGAGGGTCAGAGTTTGCATCCAACGTGCTGGTGTGTGGAAGGACGTGCCAGGTTGGGACAGCCATGGGGCACAGAGCAGCTGAGAGGGATGAGTCAGTTAAATGTCTGGTTCCAAAGTTCTGGCAGAAGAAAGAGGAGAAGGAGGAGGAAGAAGGGGGATAGAGGAAGTAGCTGGGCAGGGGAGCCCTGAAGCTCCTATTCTCAGCACTAAGGGACCCACAAGGCTCCCCACTGTGCAGCTACGCAAGAACCTGATGTGGGCCCCGCTCTGGTGGTGCAGGCTGGTAGGATATGCTGAGGAGGCAGAGGCAGGTAGATCTCTGGGTTCGAGGCCAGTCTGGTCTACAGAGTAAGTTCCAGGACAGCCAAGGCTACACAGTGAGAACCTGTCCCAACAAAACAAAACAAAAAGCCAGATGTGTTGGCATGTATCTATAATACCAGCTCTCCTAAGGGGAGATGGGGAGTCAAGTATTCACGCGGAGAAACAAGATATCCCCTGCCTCAGAAACAAGATGGGAGAACCAACTGAAGAGAACCCATTTAAAAAAAAAAAAAATAAGAAAACCTGAAATGAGTTATGAGCAGGGGTCTTACCCACCCTCTTTAAGGATCCATCTTTATACCCATTTTATAGACAAGCCACTGAGGCTCCAGACAGTTAGCCTGGATTACTGAACACAGCAGCTGGGCACAATCGCTCACAGGCTGTCCCCAGGGACTTTGGGCCTTAGGACTTGAATGGAGAAGGCTTATTACCCACCTTTTGCAGGTGTTCCCACAGGTCCAGATAAATGGTGTTCGAGTATTGGAAGGTTTGAAGATAAGACTGTGGAGATGACAAACCTTGGTAAGGGCTGGGTGACACTCAGGGCTGTGGAGGGTTATGCTGGGGGGAAGCCACCATGCAGAGGGACCGCCTGGAGCTGTACTCACTGAAAGGCCCTTCTTGAACAGGTCCTCTGTCAGGAAGGTGGACAGCATCCTAATGACTGAGGCTCCCTAGGGTTGGAGGAGAGGGGGTTCAGCAGGCCAAGCATTCCCAGAGCAGCAGCTGTGAGAACCCCCTCTGTGGGGTGCACCCCTTCCCACCCTAACTCAGAAACCAGAAAGCACCTTGCTGTAGGTGATGGTGTCAAACAGCTCACTGATCTGGGCTGGCGTTTTGACCTCATCGGCAGGGCTGGAAAGTGGGTGGGAAGAGGCGAGCGCGTCCACGGCCATCACACGGTACACGTCATTCAGTACCATGAGGTCTTTCTGCGGAGTCCCCAGATGCCATCAGGAGATCAGAAGGGGTGTCGTAGACACTCCACTCTTCCACCTCGGCCCAACTCCCAGAATGGAGACTCACCAGATTCCAGCTGGGTTCTGCATAGTCAGCACCCAGATATTCTACATAGGAGGCAAAGCCCTCGTTCAGCCACAGGTCATTCCACCAATCCACCGTCACCAGGTTGCCGAACCACTGCAGGGGACACAGACGAGTCACTGAGCCTCATGGGCCTTGCCATCACTAATAGCATCTAACCATGTGTTGGTTGTCTACTGGCACAGGCCAGGTGAGGACTTGATACCCCAAGGCCTTTGCTACTCACCTGATGGGCCAGCTCATGAGCAATTACAGTGACCACCCGCTCCTTGTTGCTAATGGAGGAAGAATTACTGTCAAAGACCATGGAACTCTCACGGTAGGTCACTAGCCCCCAGTTCTCCATGGCTCCAGCATTGAAGTCAGGCAGGCCAATCTGGTCTGTGGAGGGGATCCAGGTGTCAATGGGAGGCGTCTGAATGGGTATCCTGGTACTACCTCCATGAAGGTCCCATGGTCACTCACCAGACTTTGGTAGCGGGTAAGATGTATTATAATGTTGGGCAAAGAAGTCTAGGATGGGGCCTGTAACATTCAGTGCATAATCACCTTGGCCCTGATCAATGGCACTGGGCCGAGCCCAGATTCGAATCTGCAGAATGAGAGGGAGGAGGTCAGGTTTAGGGTCCTCTGGGATCCTGAAGAGAATGGGTAGACTCCCAGGATACAAGGAGCTAGAGGTCCCTGATAAGTCAGGATGGAGACCAACTAGATTAAACAGAGAAAACTGAGCATGGTCACATGCCTATACACTCAGCATTTAAGAGGCCAAAGCAGGAGGGTCACAAGTTCAAGGCCAGCCTGGGCACCTTAGTGGATCGTGTCTAAAACAGAGGGGTGGATGGATGGCTCAGTGGCTATGCTGACTAATTTTATGTCGACAGGCCAGAGCCATCTGAGAGATGGAACCTCACTTGAGGAATGCTTTCAGATCTGTCTGGAGACAGGCCTGTAAAGCATTTTCTTTCTCGATGATCCATGTGGGTGGTGTGACCTCTGGGCTGGGGGTAGTACTGAGTTCTAAAGAAAGAAAGCTGAGCATTCCAGGAAGAGGAAGCCAGTAAACAGCACCCCTCCACGACCTCTGTACCAGCTCCTGCCTCCAGGTTCCAATACTGCTTGAGTTCCGGCCTGACTTCTTTCATTGATGGCTCACTATATGGAAGCATAAGCCAAATAAGCCCTTTCTTCCTCCGTTTGCTTTTGGTCCCCGTGTTTCACCACAGCAATAGTAACCCTGACCAAGACAGTGGTCAAGAGCTCTTCAGGAAGATCTGAGTTCAATTCCCAGCACTCACTGTGTGTAACAGGTAACAACTGTTTGTAACTTCAGAGGACTGGATGCCCTCTTCTGGCCTCCAAAGCATGGAAGTGGTACATGGACATCCATGTAGGCAAAACACCCACACACAGAAAACAAATTTGTTCTAAATTAAAAACTGGGCACCAGCCGGGCAGTGGTGGTGCACGCCTTAAATCCCAGCACTTGGGAGGCAGAGGCAGGCGGATTTCTGAGTTCGAGAGTTCGAGGCTAGCCTGGTCTACAGAGTGAGTTCCAGGACAGCCAGGGCTACACAGAGAAACCCTGTCTCGAAAAAAAAAAAAAAAAAAAAAAAAAAAAAAAAAAAAAAAAAAAAAAACCAACTGGGCACCAGGTGTGGTGGCACACAACTTTAACCTCAGCACTCAGGAGCAGAGGCAAGTGGATCTCTGTGAGTTTGAGGCCAGCCTGGTCTACAGAGCAAGGTTCAGGACAGACAGTTTCTCAATTCTACACCAGAGAAACCCTGCCTGGAAAACAAAAAAAACAAAAAAGTTCTTGGGATCACTCATAGCTGGGACTCAACAGCCTAATAATTCAGAAGCTAGTACTAAGAAGATCTGAGAAAGTCCCTCAAGCCAGGGCCAGGGCCGACCCGTGACATACAGCCCGTTCCATACCTGGACACCACTGGATGAGTTGGATTCTACGCATTTAAACTCGCTCACGATATAGGCCAGCAGGTACGTGGACATCTTGGGGGTGGGGTGGAACTCAGTAACGGTCCAGGAAGAGTCTTCCGGCAAGGGACTGGAACCTGGGCATGGGGCATGTAAGTGTGTGGGCTTCCTGCTCTGCACAACAGTTCGGGGCAAACCCAGGGCTACCAGACTCACCTTTGGGAAGCATGTTAGACAGAGCAGTGAGGTTGCTGGGGTGGATGAGCGTGATGTTGAACGAGGCCTTCATGGCTGGTTCATCGAAGCATGGGAAGGATTTCCGAGCGTCAGCAGCCTGCATCTGCGTTGTGGCCACCACTCTGCCCAAAGCAGTGTGTTAGAGAAGGTGCAAGGAGCTTCGTTTAAGGGTACAGAAGATGGCTGTCCAAATCTGCTTACTCCCTTTCACACAACCCCACACAGCCTCAGGATCCTGATCAACCAGCTGCCCTGGGAGACCAAAGCTTCCAGATGCCATCTAAGCCCTGGCAGGCTTCACGCTGGTGTGAGCTGAGGGGTCCCAGACAGTTTTCTCTCCTCCAAGCTTCAGTATTCCTGTCCATCCGAGGAGCTCTTCCACCCCACAACCCCGAACCCCCAGGAACTGCCTCCCCTACAGATGAGCAATGGAGCTACTGAGGTCTCCTGAAGCTTCCGGCCCCTCCCTTTCCATAAGCCCCAGATGCAGCCCGTGCCCATGACCTTTAACTTACTTCTTGTTGCCATCCTCCATGTACTCGCTGCGGTAGAAGCCAGCCAGGTCATCAGCCAGCTCCCCCTGGAACTCACTGTCCATCTCGTACTGATGGCCCTTTACCAGGGACCCCTGCAGGTGCACCACCAGGTACTCAGTACGCTCTACCAGTTCAGTTTTGCTAATGTTAGGTGCCTGAGAGTCATCCAGGGCTCGCAACACCACCATGTGGTTCCCTTTGAGGGTGTAGTTGAGCTTTTTGCTGTGGATGATGATGACGTCCGTCGTCTCATTGCAGGTAAAGCGAACAGTACTGGAACCTTTGAAGATGTACAGGCCCTGCTCGTTGGGGGTGAGGTAGGGTCTCAGGGTCACCCGGTAGGAGTCAGGTATAAGAGTCTTAGGCAAGCGATACTGGTTCCAAGGTTTGCTTTCATCTATAGCAGGGCTGGTAGTTGAGGTGGTGGCTGAGGTGGTAGTTGAGGTGGTAGTTGAGGTGGTGGTTGAGGTGCTGCCCAGGAGCGTGGGGGCTACGGCAGAGTTCTCTGAATTCCTATTCTTCTCCTGAGCATAGACCACCGACAGCGCTACGATGGTACACACAGCTGCCACGCCCAACAGGATGCCCAAGATGCCCAGGGTCTTGGAAATGTAGAAACCCTTGGCCATGATGCTGGTGGGCAGGGAGCTTGGAGTAGCTCAGGCCAACAGGAAGGCAGAGCAGCCCCGGGCCAGTTTATATCTTCACGGGGGCGGAGCCCCACTGCCTTTGGATCAGACAAATATTAACCAGAGCTCAGGCGAAGGTCACTAGGCTGGACAGGGGTATGCTCTGCCCGGGCTTTAGAGAGATCAGAAATGAAACTGTATGCAAAGCTGGCTTCGGGGGTGGGGGAGATCCCTGCTGTAACCTACACAGTGTATGGTTACCCGCTGCGGGTGGCCTGGCTGGTGGGGGGGTGGAGATCAGGTGGAGTCGGGGCTGGAGGGCAGGCTGCACGCTTGGCACCCAGAGGCAGGGGTAAGGCAGTGATCTACCTGCAAGCAGAAATGGAGAGAACAGACTCATGAGGACGGAGGCTAGACGCAGGGAAGGACTCACCAGGCTCGAAAGGTAGGGCAGGCAAAGCAGAATGAAGCCAGTTCCCAGAAGGTCATCAAAAGCGTACTGGATCCGACTTTAGACTGGGTTCCTCAACAGAAGCCAGAGGCCCCTTGGGACATTCTTCAGATTCTCCCCTTTTCCCTCCTGACCAATTTCTTTTCTCTCAGCTCTCCAAGGAAGGCTAAATGAGTCAGTCTCTCTCTCTCTCTCTCTCTCTCTCTCTCTCTCTCTCTCTCTCTCTCTCCTGTAAAGAGTTATAACAGGTGACTTTACACTCCAGAACCTTTTCCTCTCATGAGCAAATGACAGTACTTCCCATTCAGTTTCACCCAGCGGATTTAAGGGGACGCACATGAGCCGTCCCATGGTGGACACTTACAGCCAAGTCCGTCCTCCCCACAGCACAGCCCTGCCCTCGCCTCTCTGTCTGAGGTAGACATGAACACATCACTTACCAACTCCCTTACCATTCTCCCTCACCAGTCCTGCCTCCCAGACAGCCACACCAGCCGATGCTCGCCCCCATCTCCTCACAGCCTCTCTCAGACCCTACTGTATTATAAATTCCCTGCTTCCAGCAGGCCCCTTAAAACCACTCATCACAGTCGGGCCGTTACTTTCCACTGTTGCAAATCTTCCTTTTGCTACTTTCCTAAGGGAGTCACAAACGGTATACAGAAATCAGCCCACTCACTTCTCACCCTCATCCCAGGAACCTGCCCCCTGAAGCAGACACAGACACAGACAGAGTCACACACACACACACACGTGCACGCATTCAGATAGACTTGTCTTCTCTCTTACCTGATCAGCTTCTATTGATACTTTCAAGTCCTAGAGGAGCTGCCCACCCTCCCTGGCCCCTCCAGCCCAGATGCATGGTGTACCTCCTCTCCAGATCCCTATACTTCAGCATGAGTTTCTCCTCTGTGTGGTGGTAGCATGGGCTGGGGACTTCAGGCTTGTATGAATAAGACCCTGGCTATTTCTGCCCCTCAGACTTGGCTCTGTGCCAACCACCTAGTATGTATTCCATATGTATCTGTTGTGTAGATGCCCACATATGCAGCTGAGCAAGTGAACAAGTCATTCCAGAAGAAATCCCTTTTTGAAGTTCTCCAGCCCTTATCTCCACCCTGACCCTGCCTAAAGGGTATCTTAAGAGAACTACTGGCCTTCTCTGATCCCTCTTCCAGCCTATCTCATCCTCCAGGATTTCATTCATCCAGCACCCTGTCCCCTGGCCTTCAGGGAAGTGATTGAATGAGCATATGGTGGGCGAATCAGGTGTGTAGAGTTACCTTCTACTCTGGCTAGCCAGGCCAGCATCTGTGTTTGAGGTGTCTGGAACTTCTGATGGTCTACCTTTCAGGCCAAGAGTACACAGAACTCTCTGGTCTCCCCCACATTTGACAGCCGAGCCCCAGGGCCTGAATCTGGAGCCAGAGTGGACACCATTGCAGTGAACAGCAGCTGTACCTATCAGCCTGGGCTGATGGCCAAGAAGCATTAGTGGGAAACTCTGTTGGAAAGGTACATAATGATACACCAGATTGCAGCGATATGGGTTGAGGCCTCAAAGGGTTTCCCATGCTTCCTCCAACAAAGCGTCCTTGATGGTGTTAAGAAATAGCCAAGGTCTTATTCTTACAAGCCTGAAGTCCACACCCTGGGGTCCATGCCCCAACCTCATACTCCTTCATCGCATCCCAACTTGGCCTGTATGTCCCCTACCTGAACAGCAGGCAGACCCACGAGTCCATTCAATTAATCCCGTCTCCAAACAAAGAGCTAGGTTCTGCCTGGCCTTCTAGCTTCTTCCTGTTTGCTTTGGACATGGACCATGAGCCAGCTGGCTGAAATTTGGAACCCTCTGCAAAGGGCCCTGGTGTCTAGATTTGGCTTAACTCCAAGAATGGTACCAACCCAGATTAGGGGAGCGTGGGTGGACTCTGCAGTTTCTCACCTCTGGGGGACTCTAAGAAAAGTCTCTCCCTGTAGCCACTGTCTTGGCACAGGCTCTTCCACCTAGCAGGCCGTGGCAGCTTTAGGGTTCCTGTCGCCCTGCCCTGACAGTGTGCTCAGCGGGGAGGTTTTCCTGGGTATGTGGGTGAGATGGCTGTCACTGCTGTCACAGTGAGAGTGAGACTCTAGCTCAGGCCAACACCATCCCTGGGCTTGACCCTCTGGCTGCTTCTCTTTCACTTCCAGAGCCAGCTTTTCTCAGGCACCTGAGCCTCTTATCTGTGTCCTTTGTTCCTCTGGTCCTTTGGCCAGGAATACCTTTCCTCTATTTCTTGTCAAGGTCTTATTTATACTTCAAAACCCAGCTCAAACATCACAACCTTGCCATGCCACTTAATGTCACACTTCTGTGGTCTCCAGGCCTCATCTCTGTCATGTATGTCACTTGGGAAAAGGCCGTGGCTGTGGCAGCTCCCACACCAGACCCACGCAATGCAGGCAGACAGCCTGTGCTTCACCACCACAGAAATGACAAGATGACAGCTGAGGTACTCAAGGACTCAGACCCTTGCTTTGGAGACAGTTCCATCTTCCACCCTGTGCTCTGAGTCTGTGCACAGAAGCATCTTCATCATGACCTAGGACGTCACTTGCCTAATATTTTTTCTCAAAATCAATTCATGTTAATTAGCCTGATGACCAGTAAGGACCTGGATATGGTGTGTAAGTCACTTCTTTTTTTCCTGATTTAATCTCACCTCATACCACTGGTGAAAATTGTTCATCAAGGTAGCCTGAGGTCACCCTGCATAGCTGCTGCTGCTGGAGAAACTACCACACTCTCCTGCCTGATCTGGGATGTCATTGCTTCAGTGCAGGCCTTGTCTGTAGAAAGCAAGTCTCTTGCCTTCCTTCCAGTGCTTCCCGCAGTGGGATTACAAGCTCTGACCCCACCTGGCAGGTCTCAATCACCGAACCTTGTCTAGGATGGATACACACACACACACACAC
>NW_021620849.1:2197512-2245210 GCF_004785775.1 Grammomys surdaster
ACACATACACCCACAAACACACCACTCAAAAACATACCGCACACACATACACACACACACACACACAGTAGGTAGCTTGATCTCCATAGCACATCTCAGTCCATGGATTCCTCTCCAGAGCTCTCACTCTGAGTTCTGGTGTAGGCACTGTGAGGCTAGGCAAGCAGGGCGTTCAGAGATAGTGTGTAGCCTCTCGTCCCACTCTGAAGTAGCAGTGTGTAGGGCCAGGATAAAACCAGGCCCCACAACAGAGCCATTCTGGCTGATGGCCTATTCCCATGCTGCAGCTGGATTGGGCTGGGCTGGACCAATCCCCAGGGTGCTTCCTCTGGGAGCTCTGGACACTCCATTCCGTGGGAACAGCATTAAAACATGGCAAGTTTGCCTCCGTGTGCCAGGGCAGTGTCTCCAGAGGGCAGGGACAGAGGGACTTCATGAGGTGACTGAAGTGCACTAATCCTAGAGCCCCACACTTTCTCTGATGGAAGTAGCTTTAAAGGCCACAGAAGGACAGGTTCCCTTCCCTCAGACCATGATCAGGAATTGGAATTGTTCTGGGAAGTGATACTCGAGAGTCAGCAGAGGCAGCTACAAACACACTTCTGCAGGGGACCCTTGTCCTGCCCTCACAGGTATGGCTGAGACTACCATAGGCTCCCTCAAGACTGGACTCAGCCTGAGGTGAGTGCCAGCCTGTTGGGATTCTGGGACGAAGGGCTTCGGGGCAATCAACTTGCAGTGGCCCCTCAGGTACTCTGCAGGGCTTATGCATGTGTCCCTAGGTTCAAATCCTGTGGAGTGGCGGGAGAGTACCACAGTCAAATCCAGAGGCTGAGGCTGAGGCGTGAGGATTGCCTAGAAATCCAGGCCAACCTAGGCTCTACAGCTCATTGCTCAGGGATTCCACAATCCATCAAAGCCACAGTCTTAGTTCCTGTACCTGGGCCTGTCCCATGTAGGAAAAGCTCCCTTCCCCCGTGGGGAATTGTGACCAGTCTTCCGGTGTGGTGCTGGCCCATCTCCTTCTTACTGGCCACCCACACTGACAGAGGTAGGAGGCCACCTCCTCCAAGCTCCACTTTCACAAATAAACTGGCTGAGGTCCTGACAGGTTCACCTGTCATCCCTAGACCTCAGTCTTGTCAGCCACAGAAGTGCCCTGAACTCTCCCAATGGCACACGTCACTGGAATCTTCAGACCAGGATTGAGTTTTAAGTCACCAAAGCCCAGACTCTCCAGGGCAGGCGGCCTGCCTTATTGGAAGTATTCTGCTCGGAAAGACCCCCTCCACCGAAAAAGCTTGGGTTCCCACTAGCGCTGCTCCTGAGAGGCCACCGCAGCAGCAGCATCGGCCACCTCTAACCTGGCTCGCATCCAAGAGGCATGCCTATGCATGGGACCAGCACAGCACCAAAGTTCTAGGTAGCAAAACGAGAATAAAGTCTAGTTCCCGCCTCCTCACAGAGGCTGGGGCCCAGGGCCAGGGCTGCCACTCTAACCCGACTGGGACTGTAGAGCAGAAACTTGTGTCTTTGCTCTGTGACTTTCAGGGGCCAGTGTGAGCCATCCCAGGTCCTCTACACCTCAGCCATTCTGTACCCTCTGACCTCCGGATCCGTCATCTATGTGTCCCTCACCTACCGCACCCTATCCCTTGAATCTGGCCACCAGGCCCCAGCTACCACCCTGTGTTCCCGGGCTCCAGCCACCCCACCCCCCGCCTCCATAACCCCCACCCCCCGCCCTCCGTTCTCCAGGCCAGGCCATCTTCTGTCACCAAGGCCAGAGCTTCCCTCGGAGCACTGCAGACACCTGGAGGCTACGAGCCGCTGGCACCCTCGGAGACCCACTCCAACAGCCTCAGCAGCTCCAGGCCCTCAGTTTACCCATCTGAGTAGGGGCAGAAGCTGCAGCTGGCTCCCGCGCCCGGGATGCCAAGCCCAACACCCAGTGTCCAAACGTCCACAGTCCATGGCTACCTCCCCGCACTTGCCTAGGACAGCGCGCTGCTCCGAGCTGCTCCTGCCTTGTAGCCGCCCGCCTGGCCCCGCAGTTAAAGGGAAGTAACCCGAGCCCACCACTGCCCCGCCCGGATTACACCCGCCCCCTCCCCCCGGCCCCGCCCGCGCTCCTCCCAGCCTGCCCGCAAACAGCCGGTCCCCCGACGGTGCGGCCCCTGGTCCCCAGCGCGCCAGATCCCAGACCTCTCGCCCTCACCCACCCACACTTTGCGCCGCTGTTCCAGTGTTTTGCCCACCACATCTGGGAGACATCTGTAGCTGGAGGAGGGGGCTCCCAGTCTCCCCAGCCTACAGGACAATTCCCACAGCTCTGGAGGCTTTCCACACAACTTAATCTATTCCTCCTCCTCCTCCTCTTCCTCCTCCTCCTCCTCCTCTTCCTCCTCCTCCTTTCTTTTCCTTTCTCTTCCTCCTCTTCCTTCTCCTCTTCCTCTTTCTCTCTTCTCCCTCCTCTTCTTTTCCTTTCTCCTCCTCTCCTTCCTCTTCCTCCTCTTCTTCCTCCCTCTCTTCTTCCTTTTCTTCTTCCTCTTTCTCCCCTCCCTCCCTCCTTCCCTCCCTCCCTTCCTCCCTTATGTTCTTCTGGTACTGTAGCTTAAGCCCAGTGTCTCATGGGTACTAGATAAGTGTTCAGCCATGAGCTGGAACCCCAGCCCTTTTCTTTTTTAAAAAAGGAAAGGTCTCACTAAATCATCCAGTGACCTTGAACTCACTGTAGCCCAGACTGACCTTTGACCTCAGCCTCTCCAGGCCAAATTCTGGCTAACTCTTGACACCTAGGCTGTCTTCAAGAAGTCAAAGTTATCAGAAGTCTCTAGCAAATAAAGGATTGCACCCTGCAGTTTATGCTTCTCATGTCCATTCTGCTTCTAGATGCTGTGTGTGTCTGCCAGGGCACTCCCTCTCTGGGCATCTTTTTATTGGCAATTTGGAGTAGCATCTGCATTAGTTTCCTATTGCTGCTATAACAACACAAACTTTAAAAGACACATGCTTATTCTCTTACTGTTTATGAGTCAGACTCACTGCACTGAAACTTGGGGTGTTCGTGGGAAGCTTTTCTTCTGGAAGCTCTAAGAGAGAGCATCTTTGTCTTTTCCAGTGGCTAGAGGCACCCACATTCCTTGGCTTGAGGCCACCTTTGGAGCAAGGAGTGACCGGTGATGTGGGTCTCAGTTTGACTGGTCTCTCCCGTGCGATCCACCCACTTAATTCACTATTCTCCCTGTTCCAAGTTCCTGTTCTCCTGAGCAGCTGAATCTACCCGTAGCTCTAATTACCTTTAGGAACTCTGATTTAGAGGCATTGTAATGGTTGGATCAGGTCTTCCTCGATGTTCTCTTACCTCTCCATTGCTAGACAGCTTAGCTCCACTCTTGCCCTAAGTGGTGGCCGGGGGCTGCTATGAAACTGATCTACTGAGCCACACCTTGTCCCAGACTGGCCTTGTTTTCTTCCCAAACCGTCCCTTCTTTTGGGATCAGATGGCTGGGCCAGGGTGCCTCTAGGCAAAGCCCTTGCTGTGATCTCAACCAGGTCACAAGTCTACTGGAATGCAGCATTTCTAGAGTTGTGAGTTGCTTGAAAATAACAGTCCGTGGGCCCTGGAGAGCCCTGAGAGTCAATTTCAGATTTCCTTTTTCTTCCAGACCCACACTGCCTACTTCCTCCATCATATCTGGTGTGGCTGACAAATCAAAGATGAGCTAAGACAAACCAAGAGAGAGTAAACCCTAGACCTCCCTCCCTCCTCAGGCTTGGAGGGGAGGGGGTGTGTCTTGAGAGGAACCCTGCTGTAGGAGAAGGGATACTGCCCTCTGAGGAAGGTGTGGGGTTGAGAATGAAGGTGGTGTTCGGGAATTCAGCCTAAGGAGGTTGAAATTTTATGTACAGGCTTCTCGCTGCTGTATAATTTGTAGTAGTGGAAAAGAAAACATAGCTTAACCATTCTGCAATAGGGGCTGGGCTAAATAAATTACAGTCCTCACCTATGGTGACATACTATACCATCATTAAAAACACATCATGTTTTGGCTAGGCATGGCTAGATGGATGTGGAATGTTCAAGGCCCTGGGTTCGATGGACCCCTACCACCAAAGTAAGTGTAATATTTACTTGAAATATTTATGAGGTATGTAATATTTCATATATAACAAAACATACATAGTTCAGCGAAACCACGGGAGGATTTTTTTAAAAGGGGAACCTGAGAATGAGGAGAAACTGTTTAAGTGCTTTAGCAAATCTGAGACCTCTAAAGAAAAGATTGATAAATTTGACTACATAAAGAATTAAAACTTCAAAATAATCTGAGGAGAAAGGGGGTAAAAGCATTAAAATGTCAGCGTCATGAGCCGGGAACATGATTCAGGGGGTAAGAATGCCTTCTGTGTAAACACAAGAATTTGATTTAGATCCCCAGCTCCCAAGTAAAGAGCAGGTGTGGCCAGCACCGCTGGCAGAG
The DNA here is from genome assembly GCF_004785775.1 of Grammomys surdaster. Lineage (NCBI taxonomy): Eukaryota > Metazoa > Chordata > Mammalia > Rodentia > Muridae > Grammomys > Grammomys surdaster. The sequence continues at coordinate 2,201,997 of NW_021620849.1, forward strand.
CCGCCAGTGCTCTCAACTGCTGAGCCATCTCTCCAGCCCTGGGTTTTAAAGATTTATTTATTTATTATATGTAAGTACACTGTAGCTGTCTTCAGACACCCATATGAGGGCATCGATCTCATTGTAGATGGTCGTGAGCCACCATGTGGTTGCTGGGATTTGAACTCAGGACCTCTAGAAGAGCAGTCAGTGCTCTTAGCCACTGAGCTATCTCACCAACCCAAGCCCTAGGTTTTAAAGACATTGTCTCCTATAGCCCAAGCTGGCCAGCTTCTACGGCCAAGCTGGAACTCACTATGTAGTCAAAGGCTGGCTTGAATTCATAATTCTCTTGCCTCTCCCTCCCAAGTACTGGGCTTGTAGGCATATGCCTGGCAAGATACTTGATAACTCTTGATAACTTAAATAAAGATTTTAACTACAAGATTTTTGTTTTTGTTTTTGCTCCTAGTTCAGTGGTGAAATACTTATCTGGCACACAGGGGCTCAAAACCCAGAGAATCCAAGGGCGAGCAAGAGATGGGGGAGGGGGACTACTTATTAACTAGGTGATGTATCCTGTCTGTAATCCTTGCTGAGGCAGGAGGATCTCTACCTCAAAGTCAGCCTGAGCTACACTGAAAAATCTGTGTAGCTCACAGATTTTTTGTTTGTTTGTTTGTTTTTTTGGTTTTTTGTTTTTCGAGACAGGGTTTCTCTGAGTAGTCCTGGCTGTCCTGGAACTCACTCTGTAGACCAGGCTGGCCTCGAACTCAGAAATCCACCTGCCTCTGCCTCCCAAGTGCTGGGATTAAAGGCGTGCGCCACCGCCCAGCGCTCACAGATTTTTATCAGCAGCAACAATAAAGCTGGTTGTAAAGGCCAGGGCCAGCAGATCTCTGAATTTGAGACCAGCCTGGTCTACAGAGCAAGTTCTGGACTAGCCAGGGCTACACAGAGAAACCCTGTCTTGAATAAAGAAAAAAAACAAAGCCACACGCTTTTGGGTGGGTTAGGTGGACAGAGGCTGAGGCCGAGCTGGGAGGAATGAAAGCAGGTCCCTCCAGCCTTGCTGGTGGATGTGCAGCCCAGTGAGCGTCCACAGAGACAGCTTGGTTTGGCAATATTTGTCATGACGATCACATCTCCCTTAGACCAAGAACTTTCAGAATTGTATCCTACAGAACACGCGTGCGATGAGGAACTGAAAAGATTTTCTTATGCAACATTATTTACAGCTGGAAGTTTTCTAAATGTCCATCAGAGAGGTCGGATGAGGGAGCTTAGCTGTGTGCCTCAATCCCAGAGATACATGAAGTAAGAAGTCCTGTGTGTGTGTATGTGTGTGTGTTATATGTATGTGTGTGTCTGTGTGTGGTGTGTGTGTTATATGTATGTGTGTGTCTGTGTGTGTGTTATATGTGTGTGTGTGTGTCTGTGTGTGGTGTGTGTGTGTTATATGCATGTGTGTGTCTGTGTGTTATATGTATGTGTGTGTCTGTGTGTGGTCTGTGTGTGTTATATGTATGTGCATCTATGTGTGTTATATGTATGTGTGTGTGTCTGTGTGTGTGTGTTATATGTATGTGTATGTATGTGTGTGTGTCTGTGTGTGGTGTGTGTGTGTGTGTGTGTGTTTGAGGACACAGTCTCATCTTGGCTCAGGCTGCCTTGAAACTCACTTGTAGCTCAGGATGGCCTTGAACAGCAGTGATCCTCCTGCCTCAGCATCAGGAGTACTAGGATCACAGACTTACGCCACCACAGCCAGTCATATTTTTAAGGGGAAAAAATACACAGACCCATATCTTGTTTCCATATGTGTGCATGAGAGCTGGAAAGACAGACAAAAAGCTGACAACATGGTTTGTTTCCCAGGAAAACCGATGAACAAAATCAGAGATTTTCCCATGTTTCTTTCTGCCATCTATCTATCTATCTATCTATCTATCTATCTATCTATCTATCATCTATCCATCTATCATCAATCTGTAGATGTGGATATGAAATACTTATGTGTGTGTGTGTGTGACACATATCTCATGGTACATGTGTGGAGTGTCCTCTCCTTCCATCATGTGAATACCACAGACTGAGCACAGGTAGTTGGCCTCAGCTGCAAGTGCCATGTCCACTAAGCCATCTCACCAGCCCCATCCTTGTCAAACCATATGAATGAGAACAGTATTTATTTATATATAAATTATGTTAAATCAAGAGTTGAGCTACGCCTGGTGGTGGTGGTGCACGCCTTTAATCCCAGCACTTGGGAGGCACAGGGCAGGCGGATTTCTGAGTTCGAGGCCAGCCTGGTCTACAGAGTGAGTTCCAGGACAGCCTGGGCTATAAGAGAAACCCTGTCTCAAAAAACAAAACAAAACAACACAAAACAAAAAAAGAGTCGAGCTACATAAGAAGACCAGAAAAACAGCAATATGAAAGTCCAAGGTTTGGGGTTGTTTTTGTTTGTTTGAGACAGGGTCTCCTGTAGTCTAGGTTGGTCTCAAACTTGCTAAGTAGTCAAGGATGATCATGGTTTCCTGGTCCTCCTGCCTCTATCTCCCAGTTGTGGGGCTTACAGGTGTGCACCCATGCTCAGCTTACAGGATGCTGGAGATGGACCTCCGGCCTTGTGCATAGGGAAAGTGGACTACCAACTGAACTACATTCCCAGCCCATGGTCAAGTTACAGATGAACGGTTTGATGTCTGGAGTTTCCCTCTGACATAAATCCAGATGGGGCTGAGAAACCAAGGGGCACATGACTGATTTAACATAGGGAAACGGAACCAGCCAAATGCTCAGTGATCGAGGGTTTGGTTAAATAAATTATGGGTCTCGTTCTGAGAATGAGGCACTAGGCCATCATTTAAAAAATAGTAGATCATGTATTAAAGGCACATGAAGGACATTTTTTGCTTTGTTTAGCTGTTAATTGTGAAGACCTTTTTAAGTTTTATTTAAAAAAAAAAATCCAGAAGCCGAAAAAAAGGGAAGTCTGAGTAGCTAAATGCAAAATTTTCTCCATTGGAAAACAAAACAAAAAAAAAAAATCACAAGGGCTGGACACGGTAATGTGGCATTGGGAACCCCTGTAATCTCAACATTCTAGAGGGTGAGGCAGGAGGATTGTCTCAAGCTCAAGGTCCAAATGAACTATACAACAAGGTCCTGTCTCAAATAGGAACAGAAGATGTTCCTTAGTTGGTAGAACGTTTGCCTAGCCTGCAGGAAGGCCTGGGTTCCATCCCATACACTTATAACCTCAGAACTCAGGAGGCAGAGACAGTGTCAGAATTTCAAGATCATCCTTGTCTACACAACATGTTTGAGGCTAATCTAAGATCTATGAGACCCAACCTCAAAAGCATAAAATGGAAAGGGGACAGGAAAGACAGTCCAGCAGTTAAGAGCATTGGTCATTCCTCCAGAGAACCTGGGTTCTGTTTGTAGCATGTGGTGGAAAAAAAATCCAGTGCCCTCTTCTGGCCTGTTCAGGTACTGCACACACACAGCGCATACACGTACACAAAAGCAAAACAGCTATCATACACATAAAATAGATAAGAGAAAGATAAATAAATAAACATTCAAGAAAAGAAAAATTAAAAAAAATAACATACAGGGGTTGGGGATTTAGCTCAGTGGTAGAGCGCTTGCCTAGCAAGCGCAAGGCCCTGGGTTCGGTCCTCAGTTCTGAAAAAAAAAAAAAAAAAAAAAAAAACATACAAATAAACAACACCACATGGGAAGACAAAAGGAATAGTCTGTTGGTGTGAAGGCTTGGAGGTGGGTATATTCAAGGGTTGCCATAAAACACACATACACACGCACACACACACACAAAAGCCAGGTGTGTTGGTGTACACCTTTAATCCCAGTGCTCAGAAGGCAGAAGCAGGTTGATCTCTGAGTTCGAGGCAGCCTGGTCTACAGAGTAAGTTCCAGAACAGTCAGGGCCTCACAGAGAAACTCTTATCTCCAAAAAAAAAAAAAAATTTATTTTTAAATTATGTAAATGCGTGCTTGTCTATGTTTGCGTTAGTAAACGTGAGTGCAGGTGCCCTCTGTGCCCTGAAGATGTCGTTGGACCCCCTGGAGCTGGAGTTATAAGTGGTTTCGAGGTGCCATGAGTATGGGTATGTGTTGGGAGGGAAGCAGGGGGTTAGCCTAGCCGGGTTTTCTTTTCAATATGCTTTGAAGTTAAATGTCTCATATGCAAATTTCTGCTTTAACTGAATATTTACGACTAAGCTGGTGAGCATAGCATCTCTGAAACTCTGGGTTAGGTCCTTAGCGACACACACACACACACACACACACCCTAAATAATGTGACACACATAAACAGTGAGATTAATATCAACAATGTTCAAAAGGCCTTACAAGGTGTTTGAGAAACACACACATTATAAACTGGACAAAGGATTCGATTCTAAAGTTCTCAGGAGGAGAAATTAAAAGGCCAGTGGACACAGCTAAGATGGCCAGCCTTGATTACATTCAGGAAACTGCATCAAAAACAATGAGCTTCCGCCTGTGATCTTGGCAACTGTTTAGACTTGTTCCCGACAGGGTGTGGGACATTCACACACTCCTAGGAGACCAGTGACTTGTTCTATTAAGATAGAAAAACTGCAAAGTATATAAATTTTAAATGCATATACTTTGTGAGCCGGTGACCCTGTTTGGGGGAATTTATGTTAAAAACAAGGGGTGGGAGGAGCCGAGACAAACAGGCTGGAGTGGGAGGAGCCAGGACTAACAGGCAGGATACAGCTTATTGCCTGTTCTTACAAATGTCTGTCTTAAGGAAGGAAGGAAGGGTTTATTTTGGCTCTGAGTTTGAGAGAGGATCCAGTGCTTCATGGTGGGGAAGGCTTGGCGGCAGGAAGGCGAGATGGCTGACCACACCAAATCCTGTAGTTAGGATACAAGGAGAACTGGCACCCAGCTTGCTTTCTCTTTTCTCGCTTTTTACTCCAGCCCACGCATTCAGGAGGAGTTTTTCTCCTGGGAACTAAATCACCACGTTAGGGATGGACACACCTCTGACCTTCTGAGAGTGTCTCCTTCCTATAAGGTTCCAAGTCTAGTGACGTTGACAACAAGTATTCACCACCATGCTGTCCAATCGGCCCATTAACAATCCACAGGAAAGTGTACCGTGCATGGTCGGGTTTAAACTTCCTGTGTGACCTCACCTGAACTCTTAGCTTCCTGCCTCTGCCTCCCAGTGCCGGGAACACAGGCATGTAACACAGGGCCTGATGACCGCAGTATATTTCTAAGTTACAGAAAGCATGTTTCAAAGGCTGGAGAAATGGTTCAGCAGTAAAAATCTCTTGCTGCTCTTGTTACTCTTGTTGAGAACCCGAGTTTAGATCCCAGCACCCACATGACCGATCACAAATAACTGTAACCCCAGATCAGGAGAATCTAATGCCCTCTTCTGGCCTCCAAAGGCACCAGACATGCATGCAGAACACAGACATACATGCAAGCAAAAACACTCATACACCTAAAATAATTTAAAACTTAGCAAGTTCCAATATAACATTCATGCATTCATGTGATACACTTGTACACACACACACACACATCACTTCCACCTGGCATGGTGGCACATGCCTTTAATCCCAGAGCTCAGGAGGCTGAGGCAGGTGGATCTCTGAGTTCGAGGCCAGAGGGTCTATATAGTGAGTTCCAAGGAAGCCAGGGCTACATATAGAGACGCTGTCTCCAAAACAACAACAAAAGAGAGTAACCACTTTCTGGAGACACTGACTTGTCCCTGACTATGAGTGCCAAGAAAATAGAAACAAGACTCTGCAAACCGTCAGCCCCCTTGGCCTCCGTGGGCCAGCTTGATGCAGGAGGCCATTAGGGGAGAGGAGTGATTGTATTAGGATGAATTCTTTGAAATTCACTGAGTTTTGAAGCACTCTCCCATCTCTCCCCAAACCATCAAGATATTACTTTAAAAAGGAAGGGCTTCTGTGTGACTCAGGGGATAGCTTGTGTTCAGTGTATGCCAGACCTTGGGTTGGATTCAACCTCTGCATGGAGAGAGAGAAAAGAGAGGAAACTTCATTGGGGGAAGGCGATGACATGGCAAGACAGCACTGATCCAGAAGAAGGCTTTTGTGCTGCCCCTTAGTGCCAGTTTGATCCTGAGGATACAGGACCCTGCCCATATGCTTTCACCTGTCAGAACCAAGTGTCTCACACTTGTCACAACAGCAAGGAAGGCCCCTCACTGTGACCTGCAGACCGTCTCCAGACCAGCAGATAGGGGACCTAATTGGGTGGAGTCTTGAGGGCTAAATTCTTACAACAGAGGAGAACAGTAGTTGGACAGAAACCGCTTTACCTGGGTAGGCATCTTAGGCATAGGCGACATCTTGTCCACGGTGTTACTTTTCTCATTGTTGTGGCAAAAATATCTGACAAAAGCAGCTTAAGGAGAGAAGTGTTTGCCCAAGTGGTGATTGTTCTCGCCTTTAATCCTAGCACTCGGGAGGCAGAGGCAGGGAGATCTCTGTGAGTTCGAGGCCAGCCTGATCTACACAGGACAGCCAGAGCTACACAGATTAACCCTCTCCTGAAAAAGAAGGAGAAGGAGGAGGAGGAGGAGGAGGAGGAGGAGGAGGAGGAGGAGGAGGGAAGAGGGAAGAGGGAGAAGGAGAAAGGAGGAGCAGAAGGAAAAGGAGGAGGAGGAAGAAGAAGAGGAGGAGGAGAAGAATTCATTTTGGCTCCCACTTTAAGAAAGTCTATTAGGAGCCGGGCGGTGGTGGCGCATGCCTTTAATCCCAGCACTTGGGAGGCAGAGGCAGGCGGATTTCTGAGTTCGAGGCCAGCCTGGTCTACAGAGTGAGCTCCAGGACAGCCAGGGCTACACAGAGAAACCCTGTCTCGAAAAACCAAAAAGAAAGAAAGAAAGAAAGAAAGAAAGAAAGAAAGAAAGAAAGAAAGAAAGAAAGAAAGTCTATTAGGCAGCAGCAGCAGGTATGGTGTAGGGTAGCTGGTTACATGGTCTCTGTGATCAGGGAGGGGCCAGGCTCATCTCCTTTTTATTTAGTTCAGGATCTCAGGGAGGCTGCAGCCCACTTCAGCTAAACCTTTCTGGAAACACCCCACGGGCACACCCAGTCACGCTGAGAATGAAGATGAGCCAGCACATCCACCACATGACCTGACCCTATAGGATATATAGTCCTTAAGATAGTCAGCGGAGAGTTTTATGCCCAGCAGTGAACAATGGCACCCTGGCTGTCCCCACCGATGTTGGGGAAAGCCCAGGTATAGTCCAGCTGGCAATGTCTGCTTTGTCTCCTAAGGAAGAGTGAGCATATGTGCACACCCCCTCCAGCTTTGAGGTGCTGGATCCTCCTGTTGTACCCCTATCTAACACACACATCGTTTGTAAGCCCCTGGTGGGTTGCTCTCTGCAACCTGGGGCTTCCCACCTCTTCTCTCCATCTTGTCTTCCTGCACCAAAGGTCTATCACAGAGGGCCCACCAAACACAAAGGCAGAATCAACTGGGATCAAAATCCCAGCTTTATCTCTAGGGGATGACAAGTCCCTGATGGCGTTTGAGCAAAAAGAATCTGAACAGAGCAGATCCATCTTGTAGAGAACACATCGCTGAGGGAGTGTGAGGCAGGCTGGGTAATGGGAGGGCAGGGCTCTACAGATGGCTGTACACAGTGATGGGGGGCATTAGGAAGGGACAGTTTGGGGGTAGTTTCCAGAGACCTGGTGGTGAGAGGGTCGTGGAGGGAACCTGGGAGGAAGATTAAAGAGGTGGGCACCAGGCGCTGCTGAGCTGGGCAGCCGGAGCTGGGTGAGCACTTCCTGAGCTAGCTTTCAAAAATAATTTCTCAATGCCGTTGTTTTTCAAGAATTTGGTATGGTTTTTATTATGAAATTAATTGAAAACAGCTTTCTGGAAGAATAAAACAAAACAGAGAGGCAGGGAGGAACATTTAAAGAGAACTTTCTCCAGAGAGACAGGAAGTGGAAAGGGGCCTGTTGCTATAGCTGCAGCTGTGGAGGGGACAAAATGGCGTGTAGCCCAGTGGGAGATGAGGAGATGAGGAGGCACCCGACAGCCAGGCAGGAAGGCTGAGCTCTGCGCCCCTGTGCAGATCCCCTGAGCACCCCGCTTCTGCCCTGGCTGTGGGCTGCAATGCTGTGAGGGACATGCAAGTTCTCGTCTGCAACCATTGTCTGACACGAGCTGGGCAACTGGCTCTGCGTGGTCACTTACCATCCCGTGGCCGTTGGCTTCCTCCCCTATACAATGGAACAGTCTTATCTGAAACCCTCAGAGGGTGACACCTCTGTGGATTTTGTCCCAAATGAAATATCTGTTTATCTTAGGTCAACTAGACAGGGCTCCTTCATCTGAAACATCTGTCTCCTGTAGGGATGAAGGTGGGCAAGGGGCACCAGATAGGATTAAAGTGTCATAAAAGTATTCCTACAGTGACTGCCCAGGATGAAGTGTTGGCTCTCCTCGGAAGAGTGACAAGACCCTCCTAGGAGCACCACAGCTTGTCAGTGACCTCCAGACTTCTGGAGTGTCTCAAGTCTGTGATGAGGATTTCTTTCTGCCTTTCGTCTTCTATACAGAGGCCAAATCATGGCCCTAAGGCTGTGGTCCCCAGAAGCTGTATGTCATCCATCACATGTCAAGAACTAAGCTCAGAGATCAAGTGACTTGCCTGAGGTCACTGGGCAGGAGAAGGATGCTGACCTCACCACCACAAAGTTAATCCTAATAGTCACATTGCCCGGACCCCATGACACACAGCCATGAACTACACCCCTGTAACTTCAGTCCCTCCTGGTGTTGCTGTAGGGCCAGGCTGCAAAGCTCCCAGGTGGGAAGAAGGGAAGCCAGCCTCCATGTCCCCATTCGCCCCCTGAAGGCCCTGTGGATGGTATAACAGTTTGTTGAACCCCATATCATGAATTCTTTTTCTCCTTTGACACAGTTTTCCTCTATAGCTCCAGCTGGCTGGAACTCCATGTATCCCAGGCCAGTCTTGAACTGACAATTTTCCTACTTCTATCTGTCAAATGCTGAAGTTATAGACCTGTGTCACCACACTCAGCCCTTTTTTGAACAAGAGGACTCATGTTGTCATTTTGAGCTGGACCCTGCAATTCCCTTAGCTGCTCTTGAGATGTGGCCTGACGCCCTAAGCATTTAATACCCACATGGGTGGCACTGAGGACGAACAGAGAAAGGGCAACTTCCATAGAAATGAAGATCCAGGGGAATATAGCTCTGGGTATCACCTGGGGACCTGGAGAGAGTTTTGGGGAGCACAGACATTTTAGCTCCAGGATGAGGAAGTTAAGACTAGAGGTCTAAGCCAGGCATGGTGGCAACACACATTCAATTCCAGCACTCGGGAGCACAGGCAGGCAGATTTCTGTGCGTTCAAGGCCAGCCTGGTCTATATGGTGAGTTCCAAAACAGCTAGACTACATAAAGAGACCTTGTTTCAATGATGATGATGGGGGGGTGCTGGAAATAGAGTTTTATTTGCCAGGTGGTGTGTAAAGCCCCCAAGCCCAAGGACTTGGAGGTGAAGCCAGGAGAATCAGGAATTCAAGATCGTCAGCCAGGCCTGGTAGCACACGCCTTTAATTCCATCACTTGGAAGGCTGAGGCAGGCAGATCTCTGAGTTCAAGGCCAGTCTGGTCTATAGATTGAGTTCCAGGACAGCCAGGGCTACTCAGAGAAATCCTGTCTCAAAAATAAAACAGTAACAAAAAACAAACAAAGAAAAACAAAAAATGAAATCAAGACCATCCTTGGCTATACAATGAGATCAAGGCCAGCCTGGGCTGCATGAGACCCAGTCTCAAGCAAAACAATGGGACTCTAGCCACCTACCTCTGAGGTAAGGAAACAGGCTCAGAGAGGGCCTGAGGGATTCTCCAAGTGGTCCAGTCAGCAGTGCAGAACCCCCAGGACATGAATGACCCAAAAAGGCTGCCGCTGACCTTGGCTGACCTTGGCTATTCAAACTAGAGATGACTACTCCTGTCCCAGGAACCCATGGCTCAGGCATTTCCCATAGCGTCTCCTTGGTCACCCTTCCTGCAGCCCAAGGACTTCTCCACTACTCCGGTCCTGAAACTGTCTTAACAGAAAATGGTTTTCTGATCATTTACCCTTTTGCTGCGACAAATTCCTGAGAAAATAACTTCAGGGAGGAAAGACCTGCCCAGGCCAGTCTTGCCTCCCTGCCCTGGCTGGCAGGGCAACATGCCCTTTAACAGCCCCAGGGATTGAGTTCCTGGTCTTTGGTAACAGGTCACTACACAGCCTGTTAGGGGTTATGAGGGTGAGGACCCCAGAGAGGTGCCAGGGAAACAAGCAGCCTGTCCTAAGGAACGCTTCAGTTTCTCCGTCTCCAGTCTCTCCCTTTGTGAATACACAGCTTCTCTGTTCTTCTTTTAAGGATACCTGTCATTGGATGTGAGACTTCCCGCCTGCCCTCCCCCAGTAAAATTAAGAACAGGAAGTAGACACGGCCTTTTGGTGCTGCCTGTTAGCTTGCAGTTCTCATCCTCATCCAGGACAATCCTCAGCCTCTACCCGCCCACACTGTGGCTCCTTAACACAGCTTCCCTTGTTTTCAGCATCAGGAAGAAAAAGAAATCACCAGATGTCCTTCTAGCTGCAAGAACACCACAGTCCTCACCCCTGGGAGACCTGTTCCAACCTGTCTCCCCTGCACGCCCTTCCCACCCTACCTCAGTAGCCTGACGCCTTTGGGGGAATTCTCTCAGTGGGTCCACAGCCTGTCACTCACCTCTACCCGACACCCAGTCTCAGGCCTCTCAGACCTCCACATCACCCCCTCCCCACCATGCGTCTGCCTCACTGACCTACCCCTGAATTCCTTCCTGCTCAGCCTTCATAACCCCACCTCTCCAACAACCCCTGCCTCTGCCACACGCACCAGCACCCCTTCCCATCTTGTCATCCTGACTGTCCCACCTCTTCCTTGAACTCACCAGCTCCTGGATACCATCCCTCACTGCCAATCAAGGTCAGGAAAAGTCCTGCCCAAACCTAACCCTTGAACTAGCCTCTCTGGGCTCCATGGGACTTGCAAGTATATGTTCAGATGGACCTGTCATCCTGTCTCTGTGCTGGCTGCCATTGCTTCTCATCCTTGGTCGGGGGCCCTGCCACCACCTGCAAGCTGCCAGCCTCCCCATTTTCCAGTCAACCTTGGGTGTGCCCAGTACTGAACCTGCCACTCCATGACCTAACTGCTCTTAAGTGAGGCCTCAATTGCCCCTCATGGCCTCTCAAGCTTCCCAGGGTTCCCTTGCCCTCTTCCAGCTGGGTAGCCCTCACAGTGCCCTTCTTCCTCCACAACTGTTTATCAACTTTCAGAGCTGTTCCTGGGTGAGCCACACCCCAGGCCCAGCTTCTCTCACCTCATTGCCCGCTGTCAGTGTGGCTACTCCCCTCTGAATCACAAAAATCCTCTTCCCTGATAAGGGATGGTTCTCAGACACATTTCATCTAACCCTTCCCAAGGAAGGAAAGAAGTCAGCATGCACGGCCCAAAGCCTCGCACTTGACCAACTGTCAGGAGAGCAGTGTTGGGACATGGTTAGCTGTGCTTGGTGAGTCCTCACAGGATGTCTTTTGGTTGCTTTTTCCCAGAGTGTTATGGTTTGCATGTGAGGTCCCCACAATCTCAAGCTCCTGTGTTGACTGAACACTTAAGTCAGCTGGTGGCGCTCTTTTGGGAGGCCATGGAACTCTGGAAATGGATATGGGTCCTAGACAGCATTGGTGGGTTGTTCCTGCCTCCGGCATCCAGGTCTCTGTTTCTCTAATCTGCCAAGATAAGGAGCTTCACCACAGTCAGCATTAGAACTCCACAGGGCTCCCCACTAAGAGGGACTACTTATTCATGTGACTAATTATTAATCTTCCTTTCCTAAGTTGATTCTTTTGGGAATTTTTGTCACAGAGACGAAACAGAAAAGGACACATGGCATTCTCTTCTTTGGAACCTTCAGGAGACTACAGAACTCTGCCCAACCAGTCTGGTCCTGAACACTGCTCCAGGTTACTTCAAGAAAAGGCCTACCTGCCTTGGCCTGGGCCCTGGGGTATCTGCTCCGGCATCCTGCTCTGTATGACACATGGCCTCCTGAACTGGTTGTTCAGGAGAAGTAGGGTCACAGGGCTGTGGGTGGATGAAGCCCACTTCAGGACAGTAGGCTAGGGTCCAGCTTTGGGTCTTGGATATGACACCTAATGACCAGGTGATGCTCTGTAAATATCTCTGTGCCTCAGGTCCCTCACTTGCAGCCAGTTATAGCTCTTTACCTCACTGGGGTGTGATGAGAAACACATAATCAGAATCTCCTCATGCAGCAGGACTCAGTGCACAGTAACCATTTAGGATGATGACAGACATCTTGGACCAGATGGCCTCAGGCTGTTTGTCACCCTCAGCTCCAGACCTGAGCTTTCCACACCCTGTCCCCACTTCAGTGACCCAGGGGGTCAGCGATGAAACAGCAAACATGCCAAGGGGTGAGGCCGCTCTAGCTTTAACATTTGCCGATTTCCAGGACATAGGCGATCCAACTGATCGAGTGTCCAGCTGTTGCAGAGGATGACGTTGAGAAGCAAGGGCCAGAGCGCTACCCTGCATAGTCCCTCTGTGCAAATCAACAGGCCCCATCACCCCAAGAAGCATTGGTAGGAGGCAAGTATAGCACATTGGTACTGGATGGTGGGCTTTTAATATTATCTTCATCTTTTGGGGAAAAAAAGATCTATTTTTAATTTATATGTAGACGTGGGGATGGAGCATGTGAGTGCAGGTGACCTCGGAGTTAGGGAGACAATGTCAGATTCCCTGGAGCTGGACATACACTTGGGTCTGCTGGAGTGGATGCCAGGAACTGAACTCAGGCCCTCGGCAAGAGCAGCATGCATTCACTCTTGACCAGTGAGCCATTTCTCCAGCCTCTGCCTTTGCCTATTTACAGGGGCTTGTAGGATTGGACCTAGGTCCTCATGCAGGCTAATTGTGTGCTCTGCCCTGTATCCCTAGCCTGCTTTACTTTTATTATTTTAAATATAGAACTTTTGTATCCCAGGTGGACTTTGAACTTATGTAGCTGAGGATGACCTTGAACTTGGGATGCTTCTGTGTTACAGGCATGTGTCAGCACAGCCTGGGTAGTGTGGTACTCCAAGGGAACCCAGGGCTTTCCCATGCTAGGCAACTGTTCTACCAACAGAACTATGTCTCCAAGCTCTCCCCCGCCTTTGCTTTGAGTAAACTTTAGTTTGCTTGTTTCTTTGAAGACATATTTTATTTAATTATGTGTATGTATGTGTACGTGTGTTCTTGCAGGTGAGTTCAGAAGAGGTGCTGGATTTCTGGAGCTAGAATTACAGGTGACTGCAAACTCTCTGAACCTTGCTTTCAATAAACTTTAAGTATAAGCATCTCTAGTTTAATTTTTCACAATGGTTGTGCTGAACAACTGACCCATGAAGTGGTAGAATTTTAACAAGTGGGCGTCCCAAGCACATTCAAGCTGGGCCCCAGCACCTCACTATGCCTGTTGGGTCCTCCCTTCCCAAGAAGGCCCTGGTTACTACGGGAACTCTAGGATCTGACCTCTGCCAATTGAACAAACCCAGCAAAAGCCCCCCACGCCCACCTCCCACCCCACTCTATTCTTTTGGAAGGCTAGGCATATATAGAAGCTGTCTCTGGAATGCCCTGTCACCTGGGGACTCTGGTCTTCCAGTCAAATACCATTACAAAGCTGGGGTGGTAACACATGTCTGTAAGCCCAGGGTGTGCAGCAGGGTGAGGCAGGGGAATTGTGAGTTCTAAGCTAGCCTGGGCTAACAGTCAAACAACAATAACAAGACCTGTTTTCATTCCAGGTTAATAAGCACAGAATTTGGATTCAAGCATACTCTGGTATCTTATTGTGTTGATATCTGCCATATAATAGCCATGTGACCCTTAGCAGGTGACTTAATCTGCAGGCCTGTCATTTGCTGCAGCTGTATAAAGGGAATATGAATTCTAGCCAGGTGAGGGCACATACCTGTAACCCCAGAAACTTGGAGGCTTGAGGATCAGGAGTGTAAAGTTCTCCTCAGCCTGGGCTACCTGTGTCAGCCTGAGCTATATAAGACCAAGTCTCAAACAAAACAAACCCGAGGGCTGGAGCCCTGACTCAGCATGTAAGAAAGAGCACTTGCTACACAAGCAATGAGAAGTGAGTTCAAATCCCAAGGCCCATGTAAAAAGTCAAGTGTCTTTGTGTGACACACCTGTGAATGCCAACACTACGGAAGACAGAAACAGGGGCATAACCAAGGATTGTGGGCCATGGGATCAAGGGGGCCAAACAGCAGAATCCCTGGGCTTGCTGGCTGCCAGCCTGGCTCCAGAGTCAGTGAAAGCCTGTCAGGGGAATAAGGCAGATGGTGAGAGAGCAGGACACGCTGTCCTCCTCTGACTTCTGTGTGTACATAAGTGTGTATATCCAGGCACACACATGCACAGAGAGCACACATAACACACAAAAACACACACATATACACACACACAGGGTAGGGTGGGGATACCACGAAACAAAACAAAACCACCAAAAAACCAAAGATGGGCGGTGGTGGCACACAGCTGTAATCCCAGCATTTGGGAGGCAGAGTTCAAGGCCAGCCTGATAACAGAGTGAATTCCAGGACAGTCAGGGGTACACAAAGAAACTCTGTCTTGGAAAAAAAGCAAACAAAGAAACAAACAAACCAAACAAAAAAACAACAGAGAGAGAAAAAGAGAGAGAGAATGAGGAAGAGGAGGAAGAAGACAAGGAGGAGGAGGAGGAGGAGGAGGAGGAGGAGGAATTCTGAAGAGTCTGGTTATAGAGATCTTACTTAGCCCTGGGTTCCATCCTGGACCCAAATCAAACCAAACCAGTCTTTGGCCTGAACTCACATTGAATGTTTGCAGTTCTGACATTACACAGTCATGAATTACAGTCACGTTACACTAGGAAACACATTGAGCGTGCTGACTGCGCCCTCCCTTTGCGATCCCTCTTGCCAAGCCTGCAGACAGTGCTCTCCTGTCACTAGGGACTAGTTAGCACACTCTACTAATGAGATCACAGCACGCATAACCTTATGTGTTGGGCTGCCTCATGCCTGAGTTATTTTAGGTTTGACTCAAACATACAGAGCTCCTGGCGCAGTGTGATGATGCCCTGGAGACCCCTGTAGCAGAGAGGGGAGGCTGTCAGGCTGCAGCCGTGGGTATCCACCAGAGGAGACTGCTTGGATTCAAGGGCTCAAGCCCATAGAAAGTCTTTATTAGCCAGCTGGCATCTAACACGGGGTGTTGGGGATTCAGTGTAGTCCCAAGCTATACTGGGAGTGAACGTTTAAGCACAAAAACTATGTTCTAGGTTGACATACTGGGTTGAGTAACAAGAACAGTTAGCTAGAAGTAGAACTACAGAAGCTAAAAAGCAAGGTGAGTCGGTTTAGAGACTTCTCCAGAACTGTGGGCTTTGACTTTAGGTCTTTGTTCTCATTTTGGCAGGTGGTGCTGTCTGCATGCTGCCTTCTATGACCTGATTGGTACTTCCAGCACCAGGCGGTGGTGCTAAGGTCTGAGGGCCTCCTAAAGTCTGGCGCCCTGTTACACAGTAACAAACAGCCCTACAACTTGGTTTCTTTCTTGTTCACATCCCAGTCATAAGTTGGCTGCAGTTTTGTGCCAAGTCGCCTGCACTCCGGGACCCAGGTTGAAGGAACAACCCTTATGTGGGGAATGGCCCACTGCCAGATAGAATGACCCCCATCGCTTCACGCTATGACCCCGCAGATGTCTTCTGAGAACTGGCACACCTTGTTTATGTACACCTGTCACTAATGAAAGCAGTCAGCAAAGCAGTGGTCTAGCCTGGTGTCACAATGTTAGCTATCCCATTCTCCCCTGAAATAGGATCTGAAGAGCTTGTTTCAGCCGTTGCCTCCACCCCCTGATTAGTACTTAACCTTTCTTGGGTTGAGACAGTGACACACTGTCTCGTCTGTTTCACACAATGCTGATCTGTCTCTTCCCTGAGAGAGCCTGGTCATTTGGACGACCTAAGTCCATCTTTGGCCAAGGCCTATTCTGCCCACCTGTTCCAAGGCAATCTCCTCCTTCACACTTCCCAAGGCCCTAAACTTATGTAGCCGGAAACATATTAGCAGACCTGGAAGCCATTGGAGATGGACCCCTTCCCTCCTGTTTCCCTGGTAACATTATGAAGGAAGCCTCTTCTCAGGATTTAAATTACTACTGGCTGGGGCATCTGGACTTTGCTGAGGCCCAAGAAGGAAGAGCCACTTCCTCCTGATTCTTCCTCTTTCTTGGTCGGAAGAATGGCACCTGAGTTTTACCACCAGCCCTGGGTAGAGACCTTACATTCTAAGCTACCCAAAACATGACAAACTGTTGTCTCCTTTTAAGAGTTAACCAGCTAGGCCTGTCAATCACCTGGCCAGGACTTCATCTCTGAGGAAAGCTGCTTCCCCAGAAGACAGACTAAGGAGAAGGGAGAACTAGCTATCCCCATAATGAGATATTGTACTTACCCTCCCAGAAGCCCCTCCCTGGGGATGGTGGTTGGCAGGACTTCCTTCCTGTATCCTTCCCACCGGGTCATAACACAGAAAAGAATAAGTTCTCCGCACCCACACAGCGCTCTCTCTCGTACTGGTCAGGAACTGGAGCATGCTTTCTCTGGCACTCTGGGTTCTTTCTCCCTTTTCCCAAAGCCCCACCCCCACTCATTTTCCACCATGTGATTGTTTGCTCATCACCATTGCAAAAGCCCTCACTCCCCCCTAACCCCATATTCTTTTCCACCGTCTTCCTCCTCCAGGCAGCTGCCAAGATTTACCGCCTGCTCTGTTCTGTCATTTTCTTCCAAACTCCAATAAAATTGTCCTCAAGCTTTCTTCCTGGTCTGTGTTTAAATTCTTTTATTACAAGACTGAGAACCCAAGAAGGAAAACTTAGTTTCCCTGGTAACTAGGGACTCCCATTCCATGGCTACAGAGTCTTCTAACCTGAGCTTCCTGGGTAAAGCAGCAGCCTTCCATAGGCCAGGTTCTTCCTGGGTACTGCTTTCCCTGTGCCCTTGCCAGGCTCTGTAACATCCTTTCCAGGACTCCAGGCCCTCCACAACTCTGCTTACTCTGTCTCCGACCTTGGGGTGGACGCTCAGTCCTGCTGCTCCAGAACTGCCTGCCTGTGAGCAGGCTCCTGTTACTTGCTGGTCACCAAGGTCTTGCCTGCCTTTCCCTCCACCTCCCTCCATACCATAACACTTTCCAAGTCCTTCAGATTCTAGACTCTAGCCCTACAGTGTGCTAATGTCTGCTCAATGTCTGTCCCTACTGTCCCACTCAGATCTAGCCTGAGTCACCACAAATGCTCTCCCGGTTGGGCCCTGAGACATCTTTTCTTTCCCTCTTCATCCACTCTCTGCTCAAAAGTCAAGTGTAAAAATAAAAACAGAATTGAACATTGTGGTCATGCCTATCACCCCAGCATTTGGGAGGCAGGGGGATTGTCATGAGTTTGAGGCCAGCAGGGGCTACCGGGTGAGTTCAAGGCCCTGTGGGACTCAGTCAGACTCAGCTCTCCTTTCCCTCCAATCCTCCCCTGCAGCCTCGGGCCTGCTTTGCCTCTTTGGGGATCTTAGTCTGCCCTACTCGTCTGCAAAGAGCCAAAAGCTTTACTTCCAGGGTAGCCATGTTGGGGTGGGACCTGTGAGCGAGCACTGTGCACTACGGAGTGGATTGATGAGGTTGTGGAGGGAGTGTCTTTGTTCTAAAATACGATTGGCCCTCCACCCCCTGCCATGGGGTCATGATCAGACACTACAAAGAACTTCCCAGACTCCAGAAAACGAAACAAACGAACAAATCCCCAAATCTAGTTAGTTAGCTTGCATTAAATGAGAACAGGTTTGGCACTCGGTTCAGGGGTTATACTCCCTCATGGTGGAGACTGGGCAAGGGCTTGGTGCTTGGCAATAGGACAGCTCCTGTCCATGGCAGCAGGAAGTTGCCTGTTCCTATCTTGGTAGACCAGAAAGCCGAGAAGAACCTGCCGCCGACATTCCTGTTCTTTATAAATGACCTGATCTGATATTCCACTAGAGGTGCACAGAGGGACTGAGGCAATCCACGAGTTCTGCCTCTGGCTCCAGGCCCTGTGCTTTGCTGGTAGCTCGACCCAACACATACCCTGGGATCACTGGTTAAAGCCCTCAGTGGTCCACTGAGATATGCTTCCCCTAGGAGGTCTCTTCTCTCTCTCTCTCTTTCTCTCTCTCTCTCTCCTTGCGCACATTTTTGTTTTTTTTTTTTTTTTTTGTTTTTTTTTGAGACAGGGTTTCTCTGTGTAGCCCTGGCTGTCCTGGAACTCACTCTGTAGACCAGGCTGGCCTCGAACTCAGAAATCCGCCTGCCTCTGCCTCCCAAGTGCTGGGATTAAAGGCGTGCACCACCACCGCCCGGCTCGGGAGGTCTCTTTTCATCTCCATCCTAGAACAGAACCCTCCATGCCTTGAGCTTAGAGCCCTCCTGTATTCAAGGTGTCTAAGAACTTAAGTGTCTCTGCAGCCTTGCGGAATGGTGTAGCAGGGTGGTGGGACAATACCAATAAGGACAGTGACAACTATGAGGTAACATTTCTCAGCTCATACCACCAGTCAGTTACTATCCCACAGGTTTCTACAGATTCTACCCATGGGTAGTTTTCTACCCAAAAAGCTGCATGTTTTCAGACAGCGTCTCACGGAGACCAAGATGGCTTCAATTATGGAGCAACGCTCCTGCTCCAGCCTCTGAGCACAGGGCAGTATGGACATGCACCGCCATGCCAAGTTGCTGCTGTTTTTATTTTTTCTTTTCCTGTTTCTAGCTGAAGTATAGCATGCCTACAGCAAAAGCCAAACTGTAAGTTGAGAACTGAGCGAAGTGTCAGACCATTAGCACACACGTGAACAGGATAGAGAGGAAGACAGTGCTGTCCCTGGTTGTTCTCTATAGAAGTCCCACTGTGCCTGACCGACTCACCCTAGGACACACCCTTCCTGTGGCATTTGGTCCCAGAGATTTCACCTGCCTGTGTCTTCAAGGTTGAAATCAATGAAACTTTGCCTTGGGCAAATTTGATTCGGCCTCTCCCATGTCCGCATGCCAGAGCACCTGCTTTCTGGGCTCTATGAAACAAGGTCTGTGGTTAGCTGTGGCTTGCTGCTTTGGGATCAGGTAGCATGCCTTCAGCGTGATCCGGGGACTTGCTCCATTGTGGATGGATACCTCAGTGTCCTAGTTAGCTTCCACTGTCAACTTGACACAGCCTAGAGTCATCTGAGATGGAAGCCTCAACGGAGACGTTGCCTAGATCAGTGAGCATGTTTTTCTATTGTGTGGGAGGCGGGGAGATTGTCTTAATTGCCAATTGGAAAAGGAAGACCCATCGCACTGTGGGTGACATCCCTAGGCAGTTGGTCCTGGGCTGTATAAGAAAGCTAGCTAAGCATGAGTCTGTGAGTAAGGCAGCAGGCAGTGAGCCCCCATGGCCTCTGATGTTCCTGCGTTGGCCTCCCTCAATGATGGTCTGTGATCTGGAACTGTAAGTCAAATAAATCCTTTCTTCTCCTAAGTTGCTTTTGGTCAAAGTATTTGTCATCGAAACAGAAAGGAAACTGCACTGTGTCCCAGGCTGTGAAGAGCATGTACACGCTCTTGTCATCCCGCTCACATCTTTTGTGCTTATTTGACTTCCTTGAGTCACGAACTCAGCACACATTGACCCTGATGGGCTCCATCAGGTGAGTCTGAGCGTTCCCCCGAGTGCTGACTGTGTCTCCTTCAGGCCTGTGACAGTCATCCTGGTTCTTCCACACTGGACAGACGGCACACCACATGTGCTTCTCTACTTCCTGGCCACCAGGCATGGCTCTTTACCAATCGAAAGTGCCCACTGGGATGCTGTCTCTGTCTGTGGTCCTCATATCTGGTGTTGACAATGTCAGCATTGAATCTCAGAGTTCCAAAACACCCAGGGCTACCTAGAGAGACTCTATCTCAAAAGCAAGTAGCAACCAGGAAAAAAAAAAAAAACCTCCCAAAATAAAAATGAATATTTTTTAGTGCCATTACTGGGTTGGGACTTCTGTCTGTGGTGAGGACACTGCGCTGCTCCCATTTTACAGATGAGGAAACAAGTTCAGAGGTTAGGGATGTTGCCCTAAGTCACACATCTGGAAGCAGCAGAGCCACTCAAACACATCAATATATTTTTTTATGGTTTTTAAAGTGCGGTCTCTATATTATCACTATTAGCATTTCTTGTCAGTCCCATTCCATCCATCATGTATTTTAAATATTGCTGGGCTATGTTGTAGAACCCAGGGCAAGGCAGGTCCAAGGGTCAAAAAACAGAGCTAAGATAAGCGGGGACACTGCAGAAAGTGTCCCCAAAGACCCGAATCAAACTCAAGTGTGGAAGCTACCTTAGGGAACTGCTGTGAGGTGGGGCTAACCACTATTTGGAAACACCATCATCTTCACCTGAAATACAAGACCCAGAAAAGCTAGTTTCAAAGCCGTTGTTCAAACCGTATGCTGTGGTGTAGAAATCATTGCTCTAACAGGAAAAGGTAGCACCACAGGCCCACCTTTGCTGTCTCTGGTCTGAAGCTATCTCTGGCCAGGAAGTGTGGTTCAGACAGCCTAAATCTAGAGACAGGTGAAAGGGTATCATGTGCTCAGTGCTGAGGCTGGAGAATATTTTCACTGAAGGCTGCCCCTGGTGGAGGCTGGTCTCACTGTGGAAAATGCCTGGCACTGGAGCAATCTCACGGCTCCACTTTGCAGACCTACTGTGGGAAGACACTTGTCTCTATTACCAATCAATACAATTGGGTAGGAGACACATTGGCCAAAGAAACCACAGCAGCAACCATGGGCTTTGTTCTCGGTCTTTTCCAACACAGCAAGAAACTGAGATACAGCCCATTGCAGCAACTTGTGGGTCTCCTATCTGTCACCTTGAAGAGGCAGCAAGGCCAGTCTACTGCCCATGGCCCCTTATCCCCCAAATTAGAAACTCCACTGTGATGAAGGTCTTAGCTCACGATGGTTGGTAAGTCAGACAGTATGAAAACACTACACGTTCCATAGAAACTGTCCTTTGGTAGTAGAGCTTACCAGGTCTAGCAATATGAAGATCAGTCATCTCAAGAGGCTAGGCCGCAGTCACAGCTGTACCCACCAGAATGCGTTGTTAGAATAAGCTGTGGCATAGGCCATTCAGTTCTCAATTGAGGGCATTTCCAAATGGTAAGTTTCATTAAGATGAAAGCCTGCTCTAAGTTGGGGTGCATCTGTGCCTTGAGCATTTCCCTCAGTATGAGGAATTTCGGGACTCATGCTTGACAACTGTACCTGGAACTGCCTTACAGTATTTTATCTGTATTTTTGTTTTTCAAGATCTTGCAAAAGTTGCTCTCCATCACACAGAAGACAACCTCCAGCCTGTTCCTCTGGAAGACAGGCTCCTCATTTATTCCAAGTGTTCCCAGGATGCCAGTCTGATAGCATAGCTGGGAAAAGTACAAGCTTTGTTCTTCATCTTAATTATCCAAGAAAGTGTGTGTGGGCGGGGGGGGGGCCTAACATGACCCCACCTTTATTGGGCCTACAGGCCAGAGCCTATTACCTGGCTCCAGTTGTGCAAAGAATGCCGGTTCCCTCCATTGCACCTGTTGTGAGCATCTGACTTGCTGCAACTCCAGAGCTCTCCCTCCTCTGTCCCCATCTCTGGTCCCATCAGTCAGTCATTCCAGTCTTCAAATCGTCATCAAGTTTCTTCAAGGAAGCTTCACTAAGTGCTCCCTAGCGTCTCCCTCACAGTTGACCCTGTGGATTCTCTGGACATGGCATGGGGCTTTCCAGGGGCTAGGATGGGGTCTCTGTCTGCCTTTCTGGGAGGCCCCAGGTTGCCACTTTTCTCACTGCCAGGATGAGCATCAGATACTGATAGCCCGCTCCTTCCCAATGTCAGGAATTTCCCAACGGCAGCAGACACGTGGGTCACACTGGGGATGTCACGATGAGGCCCCCTCTGACAGACAGCCAATCTTTGGAACCAAGGCACTCCTCACAGCCAGCCTAGTCAGGATCCCACCCACTGCAAGCTGGAGCTGTAATTCAAACAGTTGGCTTTGCTGGGAGCTTGGCTGGCAGCTCCAAGAAGGAAGACCTCTTGTCTTAGTCACTTCCCCATTGACACAGAAGTGGGGTGCCTTTGAGAATGGAAAAACATTCCTTGACTTTTGGCGAGCTTAGCTGTGGGCAGGTGAAAAAGTTAGGGTCCCAGAAAACTGGACAGCCACAAAAGCCACCTTGAGCCAATGGCCTCCAGGTTCTCGGCTTTTTTGTTTTTTGTTTTGTCACTTTGAAGAATGAAACGCATGGCCACAGAGGGTTTTTAGAAAGTTTTATTATAGTTACTATAGTTTAAGAGCCTAAGCTGTACAGCAGGAGCGGGTCCTAGAAAAGAGAAGCCATGAATGGCTAAGGTTTAGTTCAGGGCTTGTTCAGGATTCACGGTAAAGCCTGGGAGGAGGTACAGGAGGATGGGCTCGATGACCCACCATGAGGTGGGCAGTGCCTCTCCAGTTTTGGTCACACCCTCATGTACAGCTTCCAGGCAGGGTTAGAAGGGGTCCTAGTTCCTTCTGGAGTTGTGGCTCTGGAGTCCCTTCCTATCTGACCAGTGTGTTTCCTGTTCTTACCATCAAGCTCTCCCCCTGATGACAGGTTGCTCCAATGTGCAGACATTCCTCAGCCCTTGTGTCCTTCACTCTCATCCCCTGGCCACGTCGCTCACTCCAACTCCACACATCAGGGATGGACCCACTCTCCTGTCCACTCACTCACAGAGGAGTTTATCCCCAAGCAAGCAAACATGCCCGCATCCTAACCTTTTCTCAGTACTGTCCCCCACCTGCAGGGATGGGCCTCCGTAACCCCGGGTCACAGTCCTAGAACACACAGGTCCCGTGAGACTGCATGGATGAACGTCTCCTTGGTGTGTGTGCTCACATGCGTATGTGTGTAGGTTGGACTCTGCACCTCTGGAGGACAGTCGGATCGTACTGAGCTGAGGTCAACTGAAGCTATGTCCTCAGTTTTGAAAGTGAAGATAGCCAGGCAGTGGTGGTGCATGCCTTTAATCCCAGCACTTGGGAGGCAGAGGCAGGTGGATTTCTGAGTTCGAGGCCAGCCTGGTCTACAGAGTGAGTTCCAGAACAGCCAGGGCTACACAGAGAAACCCTGTCTCGAAAAACCAAAAAAAAAAAAAGAAAGAAAGGATGCTTGTTTCTTTCTCCTTTGAACTGCAAACACTTGCTGCCAGGAGGGCAGTGCTCAGTGGCTGGGAATAGGCTGTCCCCTGCTGATCTGTTTTTTTGTATTGTTTTGTTTTTTTCTTAACATGTAAAGTGCATGGGGCGGGAGAGACGGCACAGCAGTTCAGAGCATTCGGTACTCCTAGCACCTCCACTCAACTCCAGCTCCAAGAGATCCAAGGCCTTCATCTGTTCTCTGAGGGTACCTCTCCACCCCCATGTAAAAATACCAAACTATAGCCAGACATTGATGTTGCACACCTTTAATCTCAGAAGCAGGCAGATCTCTGAGTTCGAGGCCAGCCTGGTCTACAGAACAAGTTCTAGGACAGCCAGGGCTACAGAGAAATCTTGTCTCAAAAAACAAAATCGAGCAACAACTAAACAAAACAAAATAACCCCCTCTCAACCCGAGCTACATGAATAAAGTTCCTATTTGGAAAGGAAAAGCTGACATGAGAAAGAGTTCTGGAAAGGGCTAGTCACTTGCATGGAGATATTTCAACAGCCACTTCTGCCAGAACGTGCAGGTGAAAAACACCCCACAACTTCCAAAAACAGCAAGGCTTACTTTGACCGTGAGGTTTGGGCCTAGCCTGGCAGCTCCCACAGAGAGCTGGTTCACTCTGGGTGGTCAACACACTCAGAGTAGTGGGGATCCAGGATGTATGCACATAGCAGGTGGGTTTCAGTACTCCCTCTTGGTTACTGTAAAGGCGGGTAGGGACCTGCTCTGGAACTTAATTTCCAGGTACCTATTGCTGAATCTTCTTTGAAAAGGCATAGCCATGCTGAGGAAAGCCTTCTACAGGCCGGGCCAGGGATCGTGTCAGGGACCTGGTCAGAGGCATTGCCCCTAGTTTCTTTTCTGAAGCTAAAGTCACAGAGAATTGTTAACTGGCTCTATAGTGGTGAGGGAAGGAGGGCTGTCTCTATAGTGGTGAGGGAAGGAGGGCTGTCTCTATAGTGGTGAGGGAGGGAGGGAGGGCTGTCTCTATAGTGGTGAGGGAGGGAGGACTGGCTCTATAGTGGAGAAGGAGGGAAGGCTGTCTCTATAATGGTGAGGGAGAGAGGGAGGGAGGGCTGGCTCTATAGTGGTGAGGGAGGGAGGGCTGGCTCTATAGTGGGGAAGGAGGGAAGGCTGGCTCTATAGTGGTGAGGAAGAGAGGGAGGGAGGGCTGGCTCTGCATCTGGCAGAGGATGAGTCATCAAGGCCTAGGAGAAGACTCCTACCCTCAGTGTAACACGCATGCAGCCATGGTCAGGCTTGGGAAAGGTAATGTGCCCAGTGCCCTATGCAGTAGGCATGACACTGGTGAGTCAGGAGTGGAAAGTCCTTTAAATCTTCCACACTGCAGTCAGAGTCTGGCCTCCACAGTGCCAGGCTGCTAGTCAGGTCTATCTTTCAACCACATGAACACTGTAGCTGGACTTTGCTACTTTTTGAGTCCTTCTTTTCCCACCCTTTATCCCCCCAGTTTCACCCCCTATCACTAGATAGGGGAGAACAGATGGAGAAGAAAGAGATAGAAATCTCTGAATCTAATTTCTGCTTGTTTCTTCTTTGCTTGTAGCTGGACTTTGCTACTTTTGTGGGTCCTTCTTTACCCCACTTTATCCTCCCAGTTTCACCCCATCACTAGATAGAAAAGAAAGGATGGGGGAGAGAGAGAAATAGAGATTTCAGAATCTAATTTCTTTCTTCTTGTTTCTTCTTTGAACACAAACTACTAACAAACTGTAACCAACCCCCCCCCCCAACAACCAACAACCACTGATCCTACCCATCAGGGTTCTAGCATTTATACACCCTCTAAAAAGTTCCCAGAACTTCAAACATCACACAATCGCAGAAACCATCTGCTAGAGCATGAGGCAAGCCATGGTCAGGGGCTGTGAAATAGCCTCAGGTCCCACACCTGGGATTAAACCAGACATGTTCTTATCATATTTCTTGGTTTTTTTTTTTTTTTGTTGTTGTTGTTTGTTTTTTTGATTTTAAAAAGAAATCAAAGTTCCAGAATTGTTACTACAGAGCACTGTCAGGGAATCTCACAGACAGTGGCGCAAAGACAGTCTCTCTCTTAGTTTAGAACCAAGCCTGACCCTCTTCGAGTAGTTACACAGAAGACAGGCAGTGGGGGATTCCGGCTACTAACTAGTGGCAGCAAGAAAAACTAGGGAAGCCTCAGTGTAACTACCCAGGTCCAGGATGCCAAAGGAAACACAACCTAAGCCCCTGGTTGCATAACTGATGTCTCAAGAGCAAAGGGACACTCCTCCAAAAAGACCAAGGACTTCCTCTATTTCACAGAAAAGTGCACAGGGCATAGTAGTACACACTTGTAATCTCAGCATTTTGGAGGTGATGCAGGAGGATTGAGAATTTGGGTTACAAAGTGAGATCTTGTCTCAAAACACAAAGGGGAGAGAGAGAGGGAGAGGGAGAGGGAGAGAGAGAGAGAGAGGGAGGGAGGGAGGGAGGGAGGGAGGGAGGGAGGGAGGGAGATATCTCATTCTATGGCTTTCGTAATAGCAGACAAACTAGATGCAAGTTATTAGCAATGAATTAATTAATCCCTCTGGCTTGACTAGAGGAATTGAGTTTTCTAAGCCCAAACCAACAGACTGTCAGGGGACAGGACGCAAGCCATTGTGGGATGCTTGCTTTTGCAGTCTACACACGAGGCCACAGTTTTTTGGAACCAAGTAGTTTTTAGCAGACAAACACCTGGGAAGCCAAGTGCCTCCAAGTCAATGGTGCCTGGGCCAACAACAGGCATACTTTAGAGCACGGTGGCCCCTTTGACTCTTAGCCTGACAGCACTCTGGGTGACTTCATCTCAGGAAGTTAACCGGAGGGACACAGGATCCTCCAGCTCTCGTCTGGCTACCTTAGAAAACTAAGCCTCTTTTTATTAGTTGGTGAGACTTGCTCAATCCCCTGAAGTCTCAGTTTCTCTGTCGTCTATAAAAGAGAGGGTTGTAAAACTGGGAGAGACCATCTTGAATAGTAAGGAGAAAAGAGGGCTTTGGAGGCAGGCATGCACATTTCCAACCTTAGCCCTGGGTGACCTAGAAACCTGGGTGACCCGAGTCTGCTTTACTTGGCAGTAAAATGTCTGTGGGTGGGGCCAGAAAGGCGGCTCCAGTTCATTGAATCGCTGCTCCTGCAGAGGACCTGAGTTTGGTTCCCAGCACCAACAATCTTAGGGGGCTTCTGGACCTCCAGTTAATTCAAGGTCCATGGAATTCCATACCCTTTCTGGCCTCAGAGGGCACATATACTCTCCTCTGGTCTCAGCATATCCATCAGACAGACAGACAGACAGACAGACACACAGACACAGATACACACACATACACACACACACCAGAAATAAAATAAATCTTTAAAAAAATGTCTCTAGTAAGGACTATTACAAGTCTTCTCATGTCATCCTACAGCAGGTACAAAATTCTTGATTCCAGACATTGTAAAGGGGCATGAATGTACTAAAATGGCAATAAAATAACGTAAAATGCTTTCCGGGACTAGTCTCATGTCTGTCCTCTAGCCAAGTGCCTGCCATCACTGCAGCTCTGACGGAAGACGCTGCATCAGCAAGGGCAGAGTGCAGAAAGCCCTGCTGGGCACTGAGACATGCTGGGTAAGACACATAGTCCTCCTAGGACATCAGCATCGTGAACCATGGAAACACACTATCAGGAGGGAGGTGCTGGGCAGGCCGGTTCCCTGTGGAGGGGCATCAGCCTCAACACCAGCACATGCTAACATCTGCAGGGTTCCAAAGCTGTACACTGCCAGCCAAGGGAGCCCTGTGTGCTCACTACAGGACTAGGACCGGAGAGCACACAGCACTACAGCTAGCATGCTGCAGGCTCAGCCCACACAGCACTCAGTTCGGGCTCCCAGCTCCAGAATCTGAGACTGGTTAGTGGGGTTCTAAGCAAGTGTGTGTATATGGGGAGTTCTTCATTAACAGCACAGCACTGAACCTTCTGTTTCCAAAAGAACAGTATATTTAAACTTGGGAAGAGTCATAACCTGGGAAGGATTCAGCTGTCACATTCTACAGACACTGGTCTGTCCTCTGGGAGAGGGTTCTGGGGAGTCTCTCTCTCTCTCTCTCTCTCTCTCTCTCTCTCTCTCTCTCTCTCTCTGTCTCTCTCTCTCTCTCTCTCTCTCTCTCTCTCTCTCTGTGTGTGTGTGTGTGTGTGTGTGTGTGTGTAGTGGTGGTGGCATGCATCCAGCATACAGATGCCTCTGACAAGTCTAGGAATAGGCTAGTAAGGAAGCTGTGCTCTGCAGCAACTGCAGAGCACAATGCTTGGCCATACAAAGGGCATAGAGGCCCAAGCAGAGGCGGCATACGCCCTGCCCTCATCTGCCACTTACCATGCCTGACAGCTGAAAGGCTGGCCCTTCTCCCTGGTCTCTTGCCTATAAAGTAATATAGGATCTCAGAAGCCCTTGGTGTTAGAGAGGAAGTCAGATGTGTTCAGTCTCAGTTGTGGGGCCCTGGGAAGCAGGTGGCTTGTTCCACAGTCCATGGCACTAAGGGCAGCTGTGTGGGAGAGGCGAAGGAGCAGTGGCTTAGTGCCCTGATGTGTGCCACAGTCATGTGCATCAGGGGGCAGCAGGATGGCCAGGCAGCGTGCACTCAACTCCCTTCCCATCTGTGAAAATCTCAGGGTCCCAGGTGCGACTCTAAAGGCTCAACAGGGTTCTGGTCTGGACTTGACGCTTTGCTCATCCTAAGAACTCCAGTTCAGCCCAGTCTTCCACCTTCACACAAACTGGGACAGGTTGGGAACTTTGATGTTGAGATCGCCAATGTTGATGTTCCTGGGGATCTCAGGAAGGTTGATGTTCTTCACAGCAGACACCGCTCTTGCAGGGGCTGCTGAAAGGCCACCCTGGGAAAGGGGAAGAGAGTGTTAGTCGGTTTCCAGTGTCATCTGCTTAAATCTAAAAGCAGGTGACAGAGGTCTTAAGCATTCCAGAGGGCACATACAGACGTTCTCACTCCTCAAGGACAGCCAACACAACCCTATTTAGCTTATGTGCAGACCTGCAGCCTTTCTTGCCGTCCCACTACAAGGTCTGCACAGGTGGGCTGTGTCTTATGCAGTTTTATAACCATGGCAACTAACACCACTCATGGCCCATGGCACTTGCTCAATAAATACTTGCTGTGGGATTCTGAGAGGATTTATCCAAGTCCTAAAATTTGAAGATACTCGATTTACAAAACAAAACAAAATGAAACCCTTTCCTTAAGAGTCTACCTTACAGAAAAGTGCAATGCCAGAGAACTTCTTGAAAGGAGAAAGAATGTCAGCTTTAGGACAACAGCTTGCCAACCAGTTTGAGCTGAAAAAAAGATGGGCTCTGGACGTCATGTGGCAACAGGCTGGGAAGTAGTAACCCACACTGGAAAATCTGCAGCACACACGCGGCCTGGACCCTGCCCTCCAGGCTCAGCAGGGGAGTGGAGGGGGTGACACAGCTCTCAGGACCTCACTCTAGCTCTGCTCCCCCTGCATGTCTACCTCTGCTGGTTCCAGACCCCTTGGCTGACTCACTCACTGTGCCTGGAAGCTTCCCAGCCGGCACTTCTCAGAAAACTCATCCAGAGCTGTGGCTAGAAAAGCTCTGACAAGATTAGCAGTCCTCACAGGAAGGACTCCTGGTTTTCTAAGACAGGTTCATTCACAAAGCAAAGAAACCCTTGGAGACACTCAGAGATGTCACTGTCCCACTCTTTCTGCAGCTGTGAGGGGTAC
The DNA here is from genome assembly GCF_004785775.1 of Grammomys surdaster. Classification (NCBI taxonomy): domain Eukaryota; kingdom Metazoa; phylum Chordata; class Mammalia; order Rodentia; family Muridae; genus Grammomys; species Grammomys surdaster. Next base: position 2,231,291 of record NW_021620849.1, read on the forward strand.
CCTCTAACTGCTGCTCACTGAGGCCTGAGGCAGGCTAAGACCACAGTGGGACTGGCCTGGCTTTAGCACGAGCTCCTCCATCAAGCTCTGCCACATGAGGATGAGTAGGGACAGTGTTTTCTTTGTCTTTTTTCTTTTATTGGTTTTTGGAGACAGGGTTTCTCTGTGTAGCCCTGGCTGTCCTAGAACTCACTCTGTAGAACAGTCTAGCCTCAAACTCACAGAGATTTGCCTTCCTCAGCCCCCAGAGTGCTGGGATTAAAGGCATGTGCCATCACTGCCTAGTAAGGAACTCTTTTTTGTTTGCTTTTTGAGACAGGGTTTCTCTAAGTAATCCTGACTGTACTAAACTCGCTATGTAGACCAGGCTAGCCTCAAACTCACAGAAATCACATGCTTCTGTCTCCTCAGTGGTGGGACTTAAAGTGTGTGCCATCACCACCTGCCCAGACATGGTATTTCCAAATCAGCATTATTTTAGTTTTGAAGAAGCTTCACTGGAAGTAAAGAATCTTAAATTTCTAGAGGCTAAAAGCTAACCGTGAGCTATGGCTGCTCAGAGAACAGATGCACCACAAATGTGAGCCATAATCCTATTCCAGAGTCTGTTTCCTTCCTGCATCTGCCTTTCCTTTAAGCCTGAGATCTCAAGTCGCCCCACCTGTTTAATGTTTATACTGGCCTTCATGTTACTGTTGAGAAACCAAGAAAGACAGACTGGGAACCATTCCTAAGGACTCAGAGAACAGAAGCCCACACAGCAAACACAAACCCACACAGCCCACCCAAGCCCACCCAGAATACACAGCCCATCCAAGCTCTACATGCTCTACACAGGCACACGTTCCTCCCTGTACCCAGTCAGGACAAGAGTGCAGCTGCTTCCTTACCTCTGACTTCTCCAGCCGGTTTTGCGCTTCAATTTGAGCCACAATTTCATTCATGTTTGTCTCCAACACCATCCCACCCATCACTACCTCCTGGAGGATGTAGTGCACCTAGAAGAGAGGCATCAAGACTCAGAGCACAGCACAGTGGTTTCCATTGGGAGCAGCAGCAGAGGGGTCAGAAGGCCACATTCTGATTCACAACTCAGCCCCCTCACTGGAGACCACAAGACGTCATGGTCTTCTATCAGCAATGGCAGAAGGGTTTGGTACTCTCAAGACAATGAGTCTCAAAAGACTGAAAACAGAGACTCAAAGAGATATTTATACAGCCATGTTCATATCAACAATAGTCACAATGGGCAAAAAAATAGAAGCAACCCAAGTGTCTACTCTCTGATGAATGGTGGCTGAGGCTCCAACTCAGACGGATCATGTTTAAATTCTAGCCCTGCTGTTTGTTAACTAGGTGGTCTTTGGCAAATTACCTTCTCAACGCTCCTTACAAAACTCCAGGAATAAATGGGAGGGTGAGAAACCTCGATGGAGAACTAGACCACACTTTGCTAGTGCCTGCTACATGCCGGGCCCACACAAGTAGAGATGCTGTTCTGTCATCCGTCAGACTGTTATCCCACTGGCTGGCATTCAGTCAATCCAAGCAGCTGAGATGGTCTAAATACTTCCCTTAGCGTGGAGCTCGCAGTTGCCAGCCAGCCAGCAGTTCTCTAAGCAAAGCTAACTCTTGGTGCACTACTGAGACAGAGCAGAGGCCATTCAACCACTACACATGGTGACAGAAAGGCTGCAATGCGGAGTCCTGGGCGCCATCATAACCTGCTTACAATCATGGGAATTCAACCCAGGGCTTTGTGTATGGTAGACAAGCACTCACCACCTAACCAGTGTCCTACGGCCTAGCAATGTTCTTGTTACATTGTTCAGGAAGACCCTCTGCTCACAATCCTCCTGTCTCATTTCTCAACTAGATGTTGCCAACTTGTGCAGGCCCAACCTGGCACTTTATATTTCAAACTAAACTGTATCAATGAGACTTGTAATTACTTCCTGTTAAACCAGAAAGGTAGGAAGTACTACCTGCTGTTATCAAGTAAGGGCAGAAGTACTGGGCCAGTGCACAGGCGGCCAGAAAAGGCCCTGGTGTGTGTGTGTGTGTGTGTGTGTGTGTGTGTGTGTGTGTGTGTGTGAGGTGTTTGTGTGTGTGTGGTATGTGTGGTGTATGTGTGTTCCTAGTTTAGACCACTGATCTCCAGTCTCAAGTCAAGTGTCAACTTGTTCTTTGGAACCAAGAAAGCTGAGGAAAAGATGTGTGAGGCTGCTCTCATGCATTTGACTGTGTCCTCAGACTCTGCCCACAGTGAGCTGAAAGAAAGCACTACACATGGAACTGGGATTTGTCCTTTGACCTTGGGGAAGGAAAACATACTGAAGTAAGCCCTCTGTGTAGCCGTTTGTTAAGTCTTCCCACTTCTCTGCTCTCTACCTCTGCTTAAGTTCTATACAATATATACTATCTATACTGTCCATTCATTTACATCTACATGTAAATACTTAATAGTAAAAGCTTCATAGTTAGGCAACTTAAAAAACGTTATGCAAGACTGGTTTCCATATTATTCCTTGGAGGAACTCCACTGCTTACACTTCCCTATCAAATAGTCCTCTGGATGTATCAACTGTGTGCGAGTTCCTCAGAAAGCAAATACTGTATGACTCAACAATTCAATTTCTGGGCACACACTGAAAAGACTGAAAACAGAGACTCCAAGAGATATTTATACAGCCATGTTCATATCAACAATAGTCACAATGGGCAAAAAAATAGAAGCAACCCAAGTGTCCACTCTCTGATGAATGGATTAATAAAATATGATATATTAGACTAAAATAAAATAGACTACTATGTTGCCTTTAAAAGGGAGGAAGTGCCACAACTTATTGCACACACCCATACAATATTGATAAACCCTGAGGACACTGTTGTAAGTAAACTAAATTAGACACAAAAAGATACACTACAGCCTCGCGGTGGTGGCGCACGCCTTTAATCCCAGCACTTGGGAGGCAGAGGCAGGTGGATTTCTGAGTTCGAGGCCAGCCTGGTCTACACAGTGAGTTCTAGGACAGCCAGGGCTACACAGAGAAACCCTGTCTCGAAAAACAAAACAAAACAAAACAAAAAAAGATACACTACAACATGGGTGTGATGGTACACTCAGGAGGCACAGGCAGCATTCAAGGACAGCCTGGTCTACAGAGTAAGTTCCAGGATACCCTGCCTCAAAAAAACAAACAAGCAAAAGTAAAACCAAACCAAAATAAAACAAAAAAATAAAAAGGCATACTATAGGAATTCATTTTATGAGGTACCTAAAGTTGTCAAATATAGAAACAGAGCAGAACGGGAGCTGGGGGCGGGGCAGGTATGCCGCAGTGTGTTCAGAGACGGATGAAGACCTCTGCTGATAGACAGTGGTAACGGCTGCACATTGATGTCATGAACTCAATGCTCCTGCCTCGCAACGTTAGCAATGGTAAGGCTGCTCAGCCTGCCAGCCTTACAGAGACACACACAGCCCTGTCTGTATTCAAGCACTCTCAGTGCTTCACTGGCTTTGGCTTCACCCCCTCATCTTCACTGGGGCAAAGCAATGCTTTCGCTGAGTATCAACCATGTGCCAAGTGCTTTAGAGAACTTGTTTTAATTTCACAATACTTATTTGAGTTTGGTCATTGTGATGGCTAGTTTTGAATGTCAACTTGCCACAACTTAGAATCATCTGGGAAGAGAGTCTGAATTGAGTAACTGTCTTTATTGGGTTATTGTCTGGCAGTGGTTCTCAAACTTCCTAAAGCAGAGACCCTTAACTCAGTTCCTCTTGTGGTAACCTCAACCATAAAATTACTTTTCTTGCTACTTCCTAATTGTGATTCTGCTACTGTTATGAACTGTAATGTAAATATCTTATATGTAGGATATCTGACACACAACCCTGTGAAAGGGTTGTCCAACTCCTGAAGGAGTGGAGAAGCACTGGTCTGGGTAAGACTGTTGTGACTAGAAACTGATACAGGGGACAAGAAGAAGGTCTGAGAGTGGCAGGCAGTGGGTGGACTCACTTCCCTCTGCTGTCTGTGCAGGTGACGGACTGGAACTGTAAGCCGAGTAAGCCTTTCCTGGCAGGATGCTTCACTGCAGCAGCAGAAGTGAAAGCAGGACAGCTCCTTCACTTCAGATCTGAGAAAATGCAATGGAGTCTGCAGCTCCAGGAGCCATGGTTCCAGAACCAGGCACTGAGTGTGGGTAGAGCAGAGCCCTGTATCTGTCACGGCATTCACCTATGACCCTGGTGCACAGGGCATCATTTTAAGGCTTTACAGCTGATGTGACATGTGACAGCTCCAGTGGGAACTCTGCAATGTTTTACCTCAGGGCCCAAAACAATGGACAATGCAGAGTAACCATGCTGAACAGGTGAAAGACCTTCCCATATCTTACTCCTTGGCTTCAGAGATTCAGAAGACAAAAGAAAGTGTGACTACAGAGGTTTTATGAACAAAATATAGCAAAAGACCTAATTTATAATGTTGTGGGAATTAGAAGATAGGAAAAATGTTAAGGACGTTTGTTTTGTTTTTGAGACACGGTTTCTCTGTGTAGCCCTGGCTGTCCTGGAACTCACTCTGTAGACCAGGCTGGCCTCAAACTCAGAGATTCATCTGCTTTGCCTCCTGAGTCCTGGGACCAAAAGTGTGCCATCCGCACCATCACTACTTGGAGAAAACTTTTTTTTTTTTTTTTTGGTTTTTCAAGAAAGGGAGGAAAGAACTTCTAATTTGAACGTAAAGACAGAATTCCCAAAAGCCATTCAAGTGTGTTCTAAATATAACAGGGAGAAATGAAACTGGAAACCCATTTTCAACAAAACCAGAAGAAAACACAAATCCCAGATCTCCAAACAGTGGCAAAGAGATCAGAGGAGGGAGCTCAGGCAAGGCTCCCTTTGTGTCATAGAAGGAAAAGATGTAACAGAGAGGATGGGAGCTAATGACCTCAGAAGGCAAAGCACACACCAAAGAAATGCTGATGGAGGGCAGAAATTTCCTTGGAGCTAGAGTTGGGACCACATTTTAAACAAAAAAAGAAAAAAACAAAAAAAAAAAAAAAAAAAAACACAACCCTGCTGTCTATGCCTCACAGATGTGGTGTCTGTGGCAGCAGAAAATGTCTTTTTTTTTTTTTGGGGGGGGGGTGTTCAAGACAGGGTTTCTCTGTATAGCCCTGGCTGTCCTGGATCTCACTCTGTAGACCAGGCTGGCCTCGAAGAACTCAGAAATCCGCCTGCCGCTGCCTCCCAAGTGCTGGGATTAAAGGCGTGCGCCACCACCGCCCGACTCTTTTTTTTTTTTTTTGGTTTTAGAAAATGTCTTTACACTAGAGAAGCTTGTGGATGCTGAGCTTTATTAGCTGCCTAGAAACAAGGTTTACAGATTTCAACTAACATGGGAACAACAAATCCCAGCTTACAATACCCTCCCCCAAAACAAAACTCCTAAAAATAGCTGGCACCAGAAAAGCAAGTGCATTTAAAGATGTTTATAAAGAGAAGTCAACACAGAAGCTAAATAAGGGAACAATGAAGAAAATGAGGAAAGCCAAACGGTAGACCAAGGTCACAGACGAGAACATGGATGCTGGGTGCACAGTCACAACGCAGCATTCTGAAAAGTGTGGGCCAAGAAAACACAGGGCAGAAGACAGCTCAGAGGAACAGCACTAGCACACACAAGACCCTAGATTTGATTCCAGTACTGCAGATAAAGCAAATTACAATTTAAAAAATGTATTTGTGGGAACATGGTGGTACCTACTTGTAATCCCCATCACTCAAGAGGTCAAGGGAGGAGAAACAGTTGTGTCTATGAAGCAAGAACTCCAAGTAGGAAATCGCGAGCTTACAACAGAGAGGGAGACTACAAGACGAGAAAGTGCGTCACAGTGGGACTCGGGCTAAGTGGAAGGAAAAAAACCTACAGGATTGAAGGTAAAAATAGAAAACACAAATCTAGAGACATCACTAAAACATAATGAGCAAAAGGAAAGCAGTAAGAGAAAAGTGAATGAAGCAACTAAAGGGGTGGAGGGCTGGACGGTGAGTTGGTAGAGTGCTTGTCTGGCACGCCAAGGCCCTGGGACCCAGGCCCGGCACTGCATAAAGCAGGTGTGCTAGTGCATGCTTACTTATGATCCCAGCACTTGGGAGGTAGAAGCAGGAGGATCTGAAGTTCAAGGTCATCCTCAGCTATACAGGGAGTTTAAAGCCAGTTTCCAAACCCAAACCCAAACCAAACCTAATACTTTTTGTTTGTTTGTTTGTTTGTTTGTTTGTTTGTTTGTTTTTTCAAGACAGGGTTTCTCTGTGTAGTCCTGGCTGTCCTGGAACTCACTCTGTAGACCAGGCTGGCCTCGAACTCAGAAATCCTCCTGCCTCTGCCTCCCAAGTGCTGGGATTAAAGGCGTGCGCCACCACCGCCCGGCACAGCTCATGGATTTTGTGCCTGGACGATCACTCCTGCATTTTTCTTGAGGAATCCAGAGTGTGTGTAACGATCAATAGACTCAGAAAGACGACGGCATAAAGGAAAGATCAGCTGTGAGTTGGATCAGCTTCAGGGTTCCATGTTTCAATATTGAAAACAAGCAAGGACCAGGAAGAAAAGGGAGGGAGGTGGGGAGAGACCAAGAAGCCGCATCACCTTCAACAGCTGAGAGTCCACAGACAGCACGGAAACCTTCCAGATATGCTTATTAGGCTTTTATATATGATTTCCTCCCAAGGCCAAACCTACTCTCATTTGCTACAAACAAAACTCCAAGAGCCACCAGTTAAGGCCATAGTCTCTCCTGGATCTTAGTGCTACGCCACTGGCTTATGCAGCTCACCCACAGGCTCCCTTCATCATTTCACTGCTCTAGAAGGGAGCCTGCCAGGCTGGTGCCCACAATCCTGGCACCCAGAGTAGGAGTCAGAAGATTATGAGTTCTAAACCAGCCTAGGTACAGAGTGAGATCCTGCCTCAAAAGCCAAGAATCTCTCCTGTACTGTTTTTTGGGGGGAGGGATTGTTGGGAAGAATGTGGTGTTCATCAGGAGTGGGAGATAAAGGAGGATGATGAAAGGTGAGTGTGACCAAAGTATATTTCACACATGTATGAAATTATGAAAAAAGGCACTCCCTGCATACCCCACAAAAGGAAAATCCCAGCACCTGTGATGTGACAGTGAGAATCCTGCTAGATGTCTTTATTTGTATCTTTATTTTATTTGAAATTGGGTCTCTTTGTGTATACCTGGTTGTCCTTGAACTCTCTATGTAGACTAGACTACTCTTGAACTCACAGAAATCCACCTGCCTCTGTTGCCCAGCATGCTAGGATTAAGGCATATGCCATTACATCTTTCTATAGTGTTCTATTTAATTTTTACTCTCTCTCTTCATTCTTGTCTTGCTGTGTATACATGATTAAATTCCATCATTATAATACTCATGAAAACACCATGAGCACCCTTGGCTAGGTTCATGGCTCCACAGATGTAGGTGCACACAGGATGAACGAACAGCAATCCACAATAACCTTGCATGCGAGTCAGGAATTCTAGATAAGAGGTAGTAAAACTTATCTGAGTGGATAAGAGTGAGCTGAGACATCTGGAGGCTGCCAAACATAGGTGTGGGAAGCACACAGCCAAGAAATGAAACTGAACCTGGGCACCTGCCAAACTGAAGATACGGGCAGAGCACAAAGAAGAGCTCTGTGAGAGGACTGGCGGTGGCTGACGGGCTGCCCTGGAGGATGCCAGCAGAAATCTAGGTAAATACCTGAGAGAATACTCAGAGTTAAAGTACTGCCCCAATGAAAGGAGGGAGGGAGGAGAGGAAGCCTCCACCTGAATCATGTACATTCAAAATAATGAGACTATGGAGAGTTTGCTGAAACTGTGTCTCTTAGGAATGTCAGAAGCTACACCCATAAAGTCTCACCAACATGACTGCCCAAATATGAGCTGGACAAGAATGAGACCAGTGGACTGGACTGGCAAAGTGAATGGGAAAGTCCACAAGACCTCTACCCTTCACAAAGAAGTATAGGCAACGGAGGAACAGTGGTCATCCCCAGCAAAGGGCACACCCACTGCTTGTCCAGTGCCAAACGATCAGTCGTGAGAACATGAGAGCCAGTCACATTGTACAGACTGAGCAGTTATATACTTAAGTATATGTACATACAGATACGTATATGCACACAATAACAACTATTGAAAGAAGAGGCCATGAATTTGAAGTAGAATGGGGGAAGGATATATGGAAGGGTTTGAAGAGAGGAAAGGGAAGGGAGAAATTATAATCGCAAAAATAAAGAGCAGACAAGAAAAGATGAAACCGGCTGGGCAGTGGTGGCGCACGCCTTTAATCCCAGCACTTGGGAGGCAGAGACAGGCGGATTTCTGAGTTCGAGGCTGGCTTGGTCTACAGAGTGAGTTCCAGGACAGCCAGGGCTCTACAGAGAAACCCTGTCTCAAAAAACCAAAAAAAAAAAAAAAAAAAAAAAAGAAAGAAAGAAAAGATGAAACCAGAAGAAAGCAAAGGTCAAGAGCCTGAAAGCTAGTGAACAGTGTGCACTGAAGAAACACAAATTATCACTGAAATAGTCTTCTCTTAGCTCAGTGAATAATATATTATCAAATATATTCAGAATTGCTTACTGGAGTTTAAATAAGAAGTGCCATTTGATTTCTCAGTTCTTGGCCAATCCAATGGTCCTCTGACCTAGAAATACTCACAAGAGGGAGAAGAGTTTATCTGAACATAAGGTTTAAGACAGCCCCAAGGTTCCACAAGAACACTCTGATATGAGAATGTAGGTGAGAGATGCATCTGAAATCTTAAGAGTTTGCACAACATCAGGGAGCAGCTGGGGTTTCCTGAGATTGGTTTGCATAAACCTCTGGCCACACTTTAATGAGTGAAAGCTGGTATTTACAGTTCTATACTACTTAAATTTTTTCTCTTGAAACCCCTATCTCACAATAGCCAAAGTAGGAGTGATTGTCAGCTAACTTGCCAGATGTTCTACAGAGACTCTGACCTGTTTTGCCATGCCTCTGCTCTGCCCCCATCCTAACTTCCACTCAGATATCTGTATCTCTTTAGTTTTTCTTATCTAAAAAGCTGTTACATCCTTCTCTACATCTGGATTGACTGAACATCTAATATTTTCTTTTACTACTTTCTGCCAGTAGAAGTTGCCTGTTTATAGCATACATTCGTAATCTCACCACTTGGGAGGCTAAGGCAGAAGGATCACAAGTATGAGGATAGCCTGGATTATAAAAGTGTCTCAAAAAAAAAAAATGCAAGTTATGTGTTCAAGGCATCCTCCAGAGGTGACAGAAATGTCCTTGTCAGATGGCAATGTAGCAGTTAGTACCCGGTACCCATAGATGACACAGGAGTATTATCTGACATATGTTGAGAGTACCAAGAGTGCTTAATCTGGGCTGTCAGAACACCTCTGGCCATACAAAAGCTGACCAGCAGCTCGGCTACAGATGTGCAAGACATAAGACTGAAAGGCAGGAGAAATGCTCAATTACTTGAGAGCTGCAGAGTGTTCACACAGAGAATATATGCTCAGCATGCTCAAGGGTCTGGTCTGATCCTTAGCACAAAAGGAAGAGGACTGTCCACCTGCTGAGATCTCCTAGTAGAAAGAAAGCACTTTCCCCAAATGAGAGCTAGGGTCTGTAATGCTGTCAACTGCTGAGATTGGCCAATTCCCACACCTTGCTGCCTTTGACCCATCTTTCATGGTGACTCTGCCAAATAGTTGTGTGAAAATCAAAAACATTCTTCCAGGTTTGGGGGTTCTGACTACCTAGGACTGAGCCACCTAAGTCAAGGACGTCAAGGACCTCTGCTGGTAGAGTCAACATCTGATTTGACTGTCTACTGAGACACTTAAGTCAGGGCACTGAGGTGCTGTTCTTTGCAGGTCTCTTGTCTAATGTGATCATTTGAGGTTCCATGTTAATCTCCTGTTGGTGCCCAGAGTAATGTGCTTACGAGGCATTTGCTCATAACTGCTGTGTAATGAAGAGTCCAGTACTAGGCTGAGGTGACACAGCTTGTTGATCTGGCATGGCCTCCAAACTTGGCCCTCTGAAACTCCACGTCAGATCAAACAGATTAAAATGAGCCTGGTAGCTTCCACAACAAGATTGACAAGAGTACAACAGGAAGGACACAGATGCCACTTCAGAGTTACAGAAACTGGGCTGTGGAATTTCTGAGGGTGGAGACAAGTCAGTTTCAATAGCCTTTCCCAAGGACACAGGGCCCAAACCTCCAAGGGTCCCTCCCATCCCTGGGATGAATCAAAGAGCATTCTGCCTCTAACCTTGTCAGGAGTCACTACCACTGGGAGCAAACGATCTGAGAAGAGGAAGGGCACAGCAAAGCACTCAAGTCAGGCTTCTCCTCTAGTGGTTCAGCTTCAAACCTGAACCGGGCCATGCTGCAAAGCTGAATCAGTCAGCCTCACACACCTTCGCCTGTAAATACAGAAAGTGAAGCTCGAGGAGTCAGCTTCAATGTCACCTAACACCTCCAGCACTGACTCCACAACACAGGGCAGCTCTCGGTGGGGCCAGCAGGACCCCATCCTGGAGGCTTTTGGGTAGGGAGGGTAGGTAACATCTCTTGACACTATTAGCCCATTAGCCACACCACAGTCTAAGCTTACCGACAGTCACAAAAACCTCAGTCACAATTCCTCACAGGATAAAATCTTACAAGACAGAGGCACACACTCCTGCCTGGCCATTGATGAGAAAGAGTCAATAAAACACTAACCAAATATAAAAGAACACGGTCACTCTGCTTATGTTAGACAATCAGGGCACCAAGTTCACAGCACTCATGCTCTAACAAGGAATTCCTAATCACCTACAAACCAAGCTTACAAGGTAACTACACAGCCAAGATAGATAATATTGTCTATCCCCTCCTGGCTTAGATTGCTTGAGTAATTTCTTTTTTTATTTGTTTGTTTTTGTTTTTTTGGGTTTTTTTTTTGTTTGTTTGTTTTTGGTTTTTTCGAGACAGGGTTTCTCTGTGTAGCTCTGGCTGTCCTGGAACACTCTGTAGACCAGGCTGGCCTCAAACTCAGAAATCCGCCTGCCTCTGCCTCCTAAGTGCTGGGTTGAAAGGTGTGCGCCACCAACGCCCGGCACTTGAGTAATTTCTATGAAAAGTCTTCAGAGTGTAAATAGGGAAGAGATTTTGGGGGGGGGGGGGGAAGAGGGTGGGTCATTTTTTGTCTGCTAGCTGGTATGTGCTCTGACAGAACCAGAATGGACTCAGCACAGACTGGTGAAGAGAAATGACCTTGGCTTACAATCAGTTTCTAGTTCTCAGATATTCCACATAAGAAAGAAATGGAGAACACAAAGGAAGAACCATGCCCAAGAGACCCGGTGAGTGGGCCCTGTTCTCTCCACGACTCTCACTCTGGAACCTAGTGCTCTGCAGCATCTTAAGACATACAGGACACTGCTGTTCTCAGGCCTGTGAACTGCCTTGCAAGTCTGGGCCAAAAGTAAGTGTCATAATCAGAGGTGACCACTGTTGGTGGCTTCCTAGAAGGTTTGCTTTCAGTGGTAATGACTGTTGTGGGGTTTAGAGGCAGAATGTTCTTTGACTTGATTGAGATGTGAACCAGGGCTGGAGGTCCAGGCACCCAGTGTCCTTGGGAAGGGCTTGTCAACATATAGATTACGGCAATGCACAGTGTGGAGGGCATAAGGAAACAGGCATACTTGGTTACACTGAGGAACTAGAAAGATAAAGCAGTGGAGGAAAGAGTTAATTCTTAGATCACCATCATGTCATTTTAGTGGAAACTCTGAAAGTACTCCCAGGATTGTAAAACAGCACGTTTTGTTTAGCACCCTCACCCCACCCCAGGTCAATCAACGCGCTGCACTCTAAGGCTGAGGTGCCTTTAGAAGCTCAGCTTAGGTAACGTGTTATGTTCAAAACATCCCCTCAGCTTCACTATCTTTTCAAATATGTTTAACATCTCATAATGTTAAGAGCTGAGAGGAAGAGCGGTGATAAGATGTGGACCATGTCCTCAAGCACTTGGAATCAAGAAAGATAAAACCTGCACAGAATTAACTATAATAAAAGAAGATTGCGATGAGTACCATGACCTGTAGAGAATGCTATGTCAGCTCAGGGAGGGGGGCCTGAAACTAAGTGTCCCTGCCGAGGGGGGAGGGCGGGGTGCAAATCACCTAGCAACTGGATTTTCTTCATGTTCTAGAAATTCCACAGTGAGAGGCTCACCACTCGCTGGCTTTGTGATTTACGCTCTCTGAGGACTTACGCTTGACTTAGCCAACTGTGCTCACTGCTCCTTATCTCTAACTTTTAAAAAGAAACCGATTCCCACGAGTTAGGGTTCTCTAAATTGTTTTGTTTAGTTCAGGGGATCAGATGAAGGGACTTGTGTGTGAGATCAAATGTTCTACTTCTAAGCTACACCCCTAATTTATCTCTCTAAAAATGCTTTGTGGGGCTGGGGAAATGGTTTTGTGATTAAGACTGCTTACTGGAGTTGGGATCCCTATACTGACATGACAACCAAGGCACACATAACACACACACACACACTCAATGCATACACTTATGTGGGCACATACACAAATAAATAACTAAATCTTTCTATTTTTTTAATGTTCTAAACTAAAGCTGAAGCTGGAACTCAATGGTAGAGTGCTTGCCTAGCATGTGTGAGCGCTCCGGCTCAATCCCTAGGACAGCAAGAAACAGAGGGCGGGAGAAAGGAAGGGGAGGGAGGGAGAAAGGGAGGAAGAGACTGAGTCTGTATGCTGAAGTCAGGTCCAGGGTGCACACCTGTCATCCCAATACTGGGAGGTTAAGAGAAAAGGACTGCTGTAAGTTCAAGGCCAGCCTGGGAAAAAGCAAAACCGAAGTTCTAACTGGCCATTTCTTTCTAGTCTACCATTCATTTCCCCTCATCCACCGCTTGCACTACTGGTCTCAAACCCACATGGTACTGAGCACGGAGGACAATCTTGACCTTGTCTGCTTGAATTTTGTCCTTGCCCTAGATAACTGTGGACTAACAGAACACAACTCCAGTCCACCAGTTCCCATGTTTAGGATGCTAAAGCAAGAGAGTACACTACAGGTAGTGTGCCATGGTGTAGTAGTGCAGACTCAGACACGTGCCAGGCAAATTCTGACTCTACTATTTATCACTGTGTAGCCAGGAAAAGGCTAGATTCCTCTCTAAGTCCATTTCTTTACCTGCAAATGGGAAGACCCAGAATCTTAGCTTCCTAGTCTAAGGATTAAAAACAATGACGCAAGCCGGGCGGTGGTGGCGCACGCCTTTCAACCCAGCACTTGGGAGGCAGAGGCAGGCGGATTTCTGAGTTCAAGGCCAGCCTGGTCTACAGAGTGAGTTCCAGGACAGCCAGGACTACACAGAGAAACCCTGTCTCGAAAAACCAAAACCAACCAACCAAACAAACAATGATGCAGGAAGAAGACTATTACATGACGTACCAGGCATACCTGGTCACTCTGGCTGACAAAGCAAATACCAGATAAGGGCTGGTTACTCACTGGCTCTTCTCAAAGCCTCATTATCTCGTTTAACTCTTCCACACCAGAATCCAGTTTTCATCTCCTTTAGCTCAGAGAAGAGAGGTACTCAGTACTGTCCCCAGAAGTACCTGTCAGAAACTAACTATAATAAAAGAATGTCTACTGTCAAGCATCAGTGACCCTCAAAAACTCCTGCTCCACTGCATTAGCTCCACTGTGAACAGACCACCTCCACCCCTGCTGTAGCTGCTCCACTGCATTAGCTCCACTGTGAACAGACCACCTCCACCCCTGCTGTAGCTGCTCCACTG
>NW_021620849.1:2245220-2246866 GCF_004785775.1 Grammomys surdaster
TCCACTGTGAACAGACCACCTCCACCCCTGCTGTAGCTGCTCCACTGTATTAGCTCCACTGTGAACAGACCACCTCCACCCCTGCTGTAGCTGAGTCATTCAGCGCAATGGTGATAAGAACACCCTGTCCTCTACTTGGGCTCTCACACCCCTCCTAACTAGAACAATCACAGCACCATCAGGTAAATGAAGCCCTATCATTTGATCGTCAGTAGTGATCCAAATGCTGGACCACAAACCTGTCTTTAGGGTGTGACTGCTAATCTCACAGTTCCTGTTCCTTCTGAACCATTGCCACAAAAAAGCCCAGGGTCTCATTCTACAGTCACCCTTGTCCATGCTGAGATAAGACATACAAAGCAATAATATCCCTGAAGACGAGCCACATTTGCAGTTCAGTGTTATACAGTTCAGTGTCACTGGCACAAGGCTGGGAGCAGGAAATGCATGGGAGTCATTCTTTGTGACATCGAGGGGCTCTGAATGCACCATTTAGGTAGTAGTCCCAAGTATTTTCTCCTCTCAGGAAAACTCAGCTGCTTAACCAGTCAGGGTCATGGTCATTTAACATTATTAAAGGTTTCCAGGAAGGGAGAGAAAAGAATGCAGTATGCCTGTCTTCTTATAAAGAATGCAGTATCCCTGTCTTTTTATAAAGGTCTCAGTCGCTTAGACAGGGTGCAGACAGTTAACATGTCTTAGGAAAAAAACTATAGTCAGAATTAACAGTTGTGGAAGCAGAGGACTCATGGAAAGAAAATAAAAATAAATGCAAACTGGGCATTAATTGAGCTAAATAATTACTAACTCTAATCCCTAATAAGCAAAGGTATACAGTTCTATACTTCCAGATCCACAACTTTACTGGTTTTATGTGGCTATAAGGGAAAGTGTCACAAATTAAACTATGACATGCTGGTGATTTGAGATGGTAAATCATAAGTATTCCCCAAAGAAGTGAACTACAGAATTGATGAGGCCTGTCAAAGCACTTGCCTAGCCCATGAAAGCTGTAATTCCGGTTCATGTGTCCTGAAAAATCAGAAGGACACAGTTACATAGTAACTTGCAAAATCCATGAACTGTGTCACTCTGGGCTTTGTGGAGTATTTCTTCTTATAGTTAATTTCTTCTTTCAATAGTTAAGCCCAGGAAGGACACCCTGGTATTTCTCTGTTAGTGTTGACTGATGTCGGGAAAAGGTTCAAGAACTTACTCTCTAACAAACATGAAGCTTAACTCTTCAAGTCACAGGCAGCTAAGGTCACAAAAGCTGGGCAGTGAGCATGTAAATGCTGTGCAGTTCTCCACACGCACCAGACTACTCTCAGGCTCAACAATGCGCCCTGAAGCGTGCGCTGGTGCGCTGGGCCAGCCCCTTTACAGGGCACACGTCCCCTTGGTTCCCAGAAGCTGTGAAGTTAATCTAGTTTCTAGGCTAGGGAAAGGATAACCTGCAGACAACTTATCATGTTACCTGCCCTCCGACTCAGACTTTGCTTTATGGCAATACAGTGTGATTTAACTGTTTATTGTGGTAGACAATAAAGGAGAGGGAGGGGGGAAAGAGAAAGGACGACATGGAGGAATGGAAGGAGGGACACACACACACAGAGACACAGACACACACAAATACACAGACCCAA